>NW_008677148.1:0-5398 GCF_000695815.1 Acanthisitta chloris
TGCAGAAGTCGATCAGCAACCCTCCAGGCTCCAACCTGAGGACCACTTAGCCCTGCTGGGAGGCTGTGCTGGCCAGACCTCGGACAGGCCGTGGGGAGGGAGATGGGCCCTGTATCAACAACTAGTGCTGCAACGAACTGCTGGTAGCTTGCCAGACTGGGAATGAGTTTCTCTTTTCCAACCGTTTGTGTCAGCTCTCTGTAAAGGGAGCTTGCCCACACACTCTGAAGGGGGAGGAGGATGATCAGCATCCTTGTGATGGGGCAGTGCTTTTCACCGAGGGCTCTGCTCTTGGGTGGATCAGAGCTATGAAGAGAAGTCACAGGGTCAGTTAATGCAGTCTTGCTGTAAAGTTGTTCTCTGGTCTGAGGCTGCATCCACATGTGTCGAGGTGGGAGAGCTGAATCCTAGCATGAGGTTTTAGCATGCTTCTTGCCTCTCCCTGAAGAACCAAGATTAGGAAAAAGCTGTCCAAGTCCCTCTCCTCTCCCTCTCCCCAGTCAGTCACATGTGGCTCGGAAACGATGGGGCACACGGATGGACTTGCAGTGCAGCCCGTGCTTGATAGGTCATTACTGCTTTAAGTAAGATATTAACAGCTTTGACTGCAGCATTAGAGCAATTTAAATTGTTTAAAAAAATTTTAAAAGTTCCCTGCGGACATGTACTTACCATCAGTTTTGATGTGGAAACACTGTGATATATAAATGTTGTTGGACAACAGTAGTTTAAAAATGAGTGGAATATAGAGGGTTAAAAATTAAAAAGAAAAAATGGGGAAAAAAGCTAGCTATATCCTTATACTTATTGGAGACACTTTAACTTTTTCCTTTGTATTTTCATTGTATTAGATAAATAAATGTGAATGTAAAATTGTATAAATTAATGTACTTGAATACTTGTCTGTTCTCCCAGTATGCTTGCTGGATATTTTAGTGCCTTGGACTTCTATTGCTTCTGCAGTTAGCGTGGTGGTCCCAGCAGAGCCGCAGGTGGGGCGAGGGCAGGTGGCTGCAGGACGGCGCGGCGCGCGCGGCGCGGCAGGAGGTGTGAGGGAAGTCCTGGAGGCTGCGGTGGGAGCAGCTCCGTGGGGAGGCTCGTCCGGGCGCGCAGCTCTGGAGTTGCTGGTGTGACAGGGCCAGGTGGGGTGGGACAGAGGGATGCAGGTGAAGCTAAAATGAGACTAACCAATATTGTCTACAGAGGCAGGAGAGAAATGGAAGCAGAGAGGGGATGGGGAGAACGTGTGTCTTTGGGAAAGGCCGAACTTAAGGTGCAGTTTGACTCCACCTGCAAAGTGGTGAAGATGTTTGGTCAGGATGTGACTCGAGGGAGAGGTGCCATTGCTTGTTGGCACGGGCTCGTCTGCTGGGATTGCTTTTCTTACCTTTTTTTTGGTAAAACTCATTAAAGCCAGGAACAGACTGTCCTGGCAACGTCCATTGCCGGCAATGGATGTATGAAAACAGCCGGCGTCAAAACCTTCCTCTGGCTTGCCTAGAGGATTTACAGTTTTGTTCACTCTTAACAAATTTCAAGCTGGTACCAGGACCGTCACTCTCTGTCACCTCTTAGTACCTGTACTGTACCTTTGGCTTTGGTCATTCTCCCCTTTCATATTCAAGAAATACTGGTTTCCTCTTCCAAGTTAAAATGATACCAGCCAGTGTTGATGCAGTGCTGCAAAATGCTGTGGAGGATGTGGGTTCTGCTTCCTGGTGCTTGGCAGCAGCTCACAGGTGTCCTGGAAGCATTGCAGAGGTGTTACTTGCCCACAGTTCTTCCTGGGAGCTCTCTTCCCCCTGTAACCTTAATAGAGAGTTCGTGTGTCCGTGGGTGTTCTCACTCTGATTTGTCCAAAGAAAGAAGCGAGATGGGTTTGTTCCTGTCCCTTTCCCCAGCAGTTTGGGCAGGCACAGGCTGGAGATGAGCTCCCGAGCGTGGAGTTTGTGGCCCTGAGGCTGGGGCTGGCTGTGTGACAGTGCAGGCTGGAGCTGCAGAGGGGGACAGGAGGCTCAGGGGGCAGAGATTGGGGCTGAGACAGGACAGGGAACCTCTGCTCTCCCCTCTGGAGGTGCAGAGCACTCCCTGTGCACAGGGGAGGCAGGCGTGGGCCGAGGGGGAGCGTTCCTGGCAGGGCAGCAGGATGCAGCACCTGGTTATTTAATTTTGATCTAAGAAGTTTGAGGTCGTTTTTTCACTTAATGTTATGCAAGAACTGGTTTTATTTACCATTGATTTTTTTGTTTTGTTTTGTTTTGTTTTTCTCCCTCCCTCTCCTCCTGTGGATGAATAACTGAAGTCTAGAGGAATAAACTAATGCTACTGAACTGTTAAATTATTTCGTTTAATATTACACTTTGAGTATCTTTTTCCACATAAAATCTGTTTCTGAATTACAAGCGTTTTCTTTACATTATTTAACAATGTACACTGTAAAAAAGAAAAATAAAAAAAATAAAATTAATTGAAACTTTGGGCTTCCCTGGCTGTAGTGAGTTGTGTTTTGCACTACGCCCAGGCACCGCTCTCTGCTGGTTACCTTTGTGGGCTATTGGACGAAGCCACTCAAACCAAACCTGATTTTGTTGAGCTGTGGGTTTTCCTGTTGAACAGCAGGTTTCAGCCCTTCCATCCTCTTCCTGGAGTGATGTAACTGTTACCCAATTTATCAGTTCATAACAGGAAAGTACAAGAAACCAATTTAATGAGAACCATAACTTCTCAAGAACAGTGACCAGTCATGAGCCTTTGGCCTTTGAATAGGATATTCTGGAACAAGGTACTACCAGGAATAATTCATGGAATGGATCTTGAGGACAGGAGTGGCCTGAGAGAGTGGGAGGGAGAAGCTGTGCAGGGTAATGGATCTTTTCTGGCTGGGGCTGCCTTGGAATGGCCAAACCCTCAGCTGGGACAGGCAGGAGCTTGGGGGCTCTCCCTGTTGGGAGCACAGCTGGAGGGAGCGTCACCGCAGGGTCCTGTGCTTGTGTGGGCAGTGAAGGAAGAGCAGGGAGTGCTGCAGGGCAGGGCAGCAGCCTCCCTGGGCACAGAGGGGCCCTGGTCAGCCCCTGTTGGCTCCCCTGCCCAGTGGGATGTGGGGCTGGGCAGAAGGAAATGATGAGTGAGCTCTAGAACAGGACTCCAGTCCTCACGTTTGCCACTGTAAGGGTAGAGTGGAAGAGTGGCACCACTGTACAGTGTCATCTTCAACTGGAGACTTGCAGGAATTTGGTATTTCTAAACACTGATTGCTGCAGCATTTCTTTCCATTTTAAGAACAGCTTCTGTTACGAGTCATAGGCTGTACAAGGCCTCAAAGGGGAAAAAAAGCTCCAAGTCTAAGTTTTCCTGCTGTTTTCAAAGGGACCAATGGCTGAGAGGCTTGTTGGGGTGATTTCTCTTAGAGCTACATACGCACTGTTTCCAGAGTCAAGAAAGCTGAGACAGTTATATGAGACTTTTAAATTTTTTTCTTTGTAGAAGTTTGGAGCAGCTTTGAATGCAGCAATTCTGCCTGTCTGCACCTTCCTTCCCAGCAGGTACAACAGGGAATGTGTGACTCAGACGTGGGGAATGTTTCTTCCCTGAGCTGTTCTGCAGGCAGCACTGAATTGGTGAGAAACAAGTACAGTGAAATGTGAAACTGCTTTCTAGATGTGATCTATTACTATTAATTTTAGCTTGTCCTATCCTTCCATGCTGAAGTCAATCCTCTTTCTTTGTCCTGTTGAGGAGGTAAGTAGATAGTAGAGGATCTTTTCTAAGGGAAAAGGACTGATTAAGTGGTGAAAGTAGAGTAGGAGGATCAGGAATAAATGCAGAATATTTCAAATGTATTTACATTTAGGCTGCTTTAAGACGCTTGACCAGACAGAGCAGTAATGGCAAAGCATGAGAATAAGATCCCATTTCAGGCCTGACCTTGATTTCAGGGTTGGACTAATCCTAGAGTTCACGTACATTTTCCTGGTCCAGCTCTAACTTGCAGTCCTGCAGTACCATCCTCCTGCCCTCCAGCACTGCAGGCAGGTTCTGCAGCCCCAGGGTGACCCTTTGATCCCTGGGGACAGTGGAACCACCACCTGCCAGGAGGAGTTCTGGCCTCTGATGTGGCTGGGGCAGGGGGAAAAAATGAAGCAGAGGAACAGCACAGATAGTTCAGCCCAGCAGAACTCCCTTTCCAGGGTGGAGCTGCTCAAAATGGATGCAGGAGTCCAGTTCTGCTTACAAATTCTTTGTTTGACCTTATACTAGAAGGAACAGCTGTTGCTTTGCTCTAACCTTTAAACCCCAGTGAGGTTTTCTGTTTGTACAGCCTAAAGCAAACGTGAGGCTGGCAGAGGAACAGCACAGATAGTTCAGCCCAGCAGAACTCCCTTTCCAGGGTGGAGCTGCTCAAAATGGATGCAGGAGTCCAGTTCTGCTTACAAATTCTTTGTTTGACCTTATACTAGAAGGAACAGCTGTTGCTTTGCTCTAACCTTTAAACCCCAGTGAGGTTTTCTGTTTGTACAGCCTAAAGCAAACGTGAGGCTGTGCAGATGCTGCAGTGCCCCTTCAGCTTCCAGTCAGAACGTGCTGTCCCGTGGGGCTGTTAAACGGGGACTTGTAAAGGTTTGCACAGAGGCACAGCTACCAGCATGCTTTGTTTTTTGAATTTCATGTTTATTTTTGTATTGAGGAGAGTTGAAAGCTTATTTAAAACCAGAAGTGCAGCTCCCATTCATTTCACAAAGGCTCTGAGCAAACACTGCCTGCGATGCTGCGTGCAGTGCTGGCAGCAGTCCCCGTGGCACAGGCACAGCTGCTGCATGGCCTGGAGGAACCAGAGAGGAGAGTGATGGGCTCTGACCCTCTGTGCAGCCCCAGGGCTGGGCTGCACCTCACAGGTGAACACTGTCACAGCCTTAGCCTCACTGGTGGCAGCCACAGCTCGCAGTGTCCTCTGGCCAGAACCCACCCACTCCCCTGCTTACTACAAATCTCTTTTCTCTGTGCTGAAATGCAGCACCAGGGGAGAAAGAAGCTATGAAGTGCATCTCGTTTTTAGCAATTCATTCTGTTACCATTTCAGGCAAATGACATGTTATGTCCATGCAGCCTTGAGTCTGGTACTGCGGAAGCACAAATCATGGCTCGATAATAGAAAAAGACATCTGAAATATGTAATAAATACATGAAATTCTTGCTGGCTGTATGAACCTCTTCTCTGTTGCTCCTCCATAATATACAGGAAAGTCCATGAATGCATTAGGCTTCTTCACATACTTTGAGAAGGCAATGTAGTCTCAGGATGTAATTCATTGCGGAGGGAAGGATGCCACCAGGTGCCCTAGGTAGGTTCTAGCCGCCTCTTCTTCAAGCTCTGACTTCTCCTGAAGGGGCTGCACCCTGC
>NW_008677148.1:5417-7994 GCF_000695815.1 Acanthisitta chloris
TTCACAATGCTTTTTTTCTGCTTCTGAAAGTGTTTCTCAATTCTCATTCTAGCTCTTCCTCATTAGGACAGTGGGATGTGAAAAATGGACAGTTCTCTGAGCCTACAGCCAGGCCCCAGAGGAGAGGGGTGTTTCTGCCACTCCACTTCCCCCAGGCCAAACTGCACTGCTGTCAAAGCTAAGTGCCCTTGGTAAGACTGAGCTGTGTGATGTGCTGGCAGCAGTACCTGGGGTGTGCTGGCTGGCACAGCTGTTGCTCACAGCTGTAGCAGGTGGCTGCAGGTGTGCAAGACTGGCAGAAGCTTTGTCGTAGCTCTTTCTGTGAGGTGTCCTATTCCGAGTTGTCATCTGGTGGTGACCACGGGGTGTTCTGGGTGTCTGGTGTCCAGCTGATGGTGAGTCTGCTGCTTTGTGACCTGTTACCTTGAGATCGGTGCTCTCCAGGGAAATGTCCCAAAGTTCAGGATCATCTAGAATGAATGAGAAAGTGACCCATGCCAACAGTGTTGTACTACAGGAGTGGCAGTAACTCCAAGACCAGCACACTCTTTTCCTACAAGTGGTGGCCACGAAAATTTAATCTGTAAAACATCTTTTCTGTCAGTGTGCAGCAGGGAAACAGTACTGCCCCTTGTGCTCTGCACTTGAGCCATGTCCACGTGGGACCCGAACAGCCACAGCTGGATTAACACCTCCCTCCCCAGTGTTGTGTTTCTGTGCAGTACAGCCTCAGGAAAAGGGTTTACCAAAGAGGTATGAGAGCTTTACTGCAAAGCCTAAGTGTGAAACTCCTCATAGTGATGGCCACAGTCTCCCTGCCTCTCAAGCAAGGTTTGTGTTGTTAAGGTCACATTCACACCTCTGTTATTCCAATTCTTCAGAACTTTTACATTTTATTCTGGAGAGCTTATTTCAGTGCTAATGATTCAATACTCTATTATCACCTTTTTTTGTCTAACCTGCAAAGAACTCTTCTATTGCTAGCTCCTGCTGTACTGCTGCTGGAGTGCTGTGCTTCATGGGAGGGTCGGGAACTGCTGGAAGAAGGGAACACAAGAAGAGATTACTATCAGCAACACAGACGAACCCTTTGCTCCTTAACAGAGCCTAAGTCTGAATGTAACCAGCAGCTGCCACCGGGTACCCTGTTTTTTCCTGGAGATTGTTATGATTTGGTAGCAGGGTATGGAATAGGTAAGATTCTGCACCTGATGACATCTGACAAGAGCAACTGTGCTACTTTACAGTGGCTTTTTAGCCTGCTTCCCCCATCTCCAGGATCTTGCTTATCACACAGCTGTCCAGACTTCCCCATGGGTAAAGGGCAATGTGTTAGTAGCTAATGCAGGGTCTGTTTGCCTGCAGCTACTGCAGCCTCAGCTCGGGAGGTTAATGGTACTGACAGCAGCTGCTTCAGGGTGGCTAGAAAGCTGCAGTTTTAATGATGCAGGTTTAGACTTGATATTGCTGACACTTAAGAGAACATAGAGGAAGAGAAAACATGATAACCCTCCTTCCTTTGGCCTCAGAGGTGTGTTGATAGCCCATGAAGCTGGGAGGCTCCTGCACTGAGGGGAACGTGTGCCTGCCAGCAGCTACTCTGCAGACTGTTGGGTTTCCATGCCACAGCTCACCCTGTTTGCTGCTGGGAGCAGCTCCTGGAACCTGAGGCTTTTTCTCCATTTGCTCCCGAAACTGTTGCTGTAGCTGCTTCTGTCGCAATTTCCGCTGGTAAGTGGCATCACATTCACTGGCCAAGGAGTCTGTGCTTCTGTCTCTCCCCATGAGAAAGCAGAGTTAAAACAGCATTTCAGCAATGCTATTTTATGAAGAGAAGAAGTCATTAAGAAATGACAGTAAGGAAAGTGCAAGTTTAGTGGATTTTCTGGCATCAATCCACCTTGGACTGTCCATGTGCTTTGAAAGGTACAGTAACTTCTTATACAGCTTAGAAAATCCATTTATAATAGCAGTCTCACCTGGGACTGTTTGGCTGTTTCTGATCCACTGTCACCACAGCAGCCTCTGTCTGACCAGGCTTACAGTTAGATGTCACCTCACAGTGCTGTCTCCCTGCTATGTTCTGCCTTCCCAAACAGCTATAGTATCTTGCTTCCTCTATTTCAGGCTCATAGTCCTGTCTTTTAGCTTTGACCAAATCTAACTCAGGGGGAGCCTAGTAAAGGAGAAAAAAGAAAACATATTCAGAAATGTCCTTAATCAAGTTAACGAAGTAAGTGCAGGTTGTTTCTATATAGTACTGTTGAAAAATATACATATTGCTTGTTCTAGGTGGAACACTAAATTAGGAAACTGAAATGCATTTTCAGTATGCCATTCAGTCAGTCATTGAATTCATGTGACTTTGTGTTAGTTCAGTTGTTCAGTGCCTTGAGGCAGATAGTCCCTGTGCCCCCACACTGCTTTGCTGTGAGACCAGGTGCAGTTTTACAGCTCCTCAGAGTCCCACGAGGCTGTTAGCTATGCCAGTTCTGTTTCTATGCTTGTGTTAAAAGTCACAGCAAACCTTTACTCACTTCTGCAACCATGACACCACAGAGGAAGGTAGACCATTCC
>NW_008677148.1:8024-18631 GCF_000695815.1 Acanthisitta chloris
ATTTGCACATGCAAAACAAAAGCACGACAATGATCCTGGCCAAGCAGAGATCTGGGACATCTTTACCTGGCGAGGTGCCACCTTGGCTCTGCTCCTACAGTCTGTTCGGCCAAGCAGAGATCTGGGACACCTGGTGAGGTGTCACCTTGGCTCTGCTCCTACAGTCTGTTGGCTAGATAGAACCACCTTACAGTTCTAGGCCTCTAGCAGAGTTTGGTAAATCCTAGTGTGATTGAAGGCAACTTCAGTATGAAACTCCACAGATCAGCAGTTGTAAAAAGCTTCCTTTTGCCTCAATACACAGGGCAGGTCATGGCCTAGAAGCCTACTGCCCCCAGCTGGTACACAGATCCATCTTGGTTCCTGAGGTGCCACCTCAGGAACAGCCAGGACAGCCTGAATGCTATGAAGACTGCTGTGTCACATCACAGCACACTAATACAGGCTGCAGTATGGCTGCCACTGATGAAGATGTGCATCACAATCTCTTCTCTCTCTCCCTGGACCAAAGAGGCATTTCTCCATGGTGCTGGTTACCTCCGAAGGTTCACTGACCTCATGTTTCACAGAGGGTAAAGTAACTCCAGCTCTTTCCTTGCAAACTGAAACCTCGGGAGGTAAGCAGTCCAAAAAGCAAAGCAAGATGTAATGTGGCTTATATATATCCTTCCTGTGTTCAGGAAGGATAAGAACCATACCTAGGGCAAGGAAATTAAGTGTTCAAGTACACACCAGTTCTACATGCTAACTCATATATTCCAGAGTGACAGTTTGCCAGCAGGATCATACCAGGTATTTAAAAGAAATACACTGGACTGTAGATCTCCCTAATGTTATTCCTCATCCTCCAGCAGCTGAGTCCAGTACATTCTGCTCTTATCATTCAGTTGCAAAACTGAGCTACCAATACAATTTGAAGTCAGGCAGGGGACATTTGTAAGGCCATTTGTACACTCCTCGTATAGCGAAACAGACCAGTGTTACCTGTTTTGCTGTTCTGTGGTAAAGGTTTGAAATGACTGGCAATAGCTAACAGTCATTGTGGGTCCAAGTCTAAACAGCTTGGTTCACTCTTCTATCACAGAAGCACCTAGTTTGCAGTGTTCTTTTGGGAAGGATCCAATTTGGAATGTATGCATTACTGGCACTGAACAGAGAGACTGAGACAACGTGGCCATAAATGTCACATGAGATCTTGAGCTGAATACTTTAGCAAAATTTAGAGAAGTCGCAGTAAAATGTCAGGAAAGAACTCTGTAACACACAGCTCACACAGACCAGCCCACAAAGGCTATGGGTCTCACAGCTGGGAGCATCCAGGGCAGAGATGGAGTGGGATTATTTCTAATGTCTTTCACGGGAAGGGCCAGGAGCAGGAGGTGGTGCAGTCCCTGCTCTGGCAGCCGAGGTACTGCACCTGGCGGGGAAGCTTGTTCACGGCTCGCAGGTAGTCTTTGTCTAGGATGCAGTTCCCAAGAGCATTCCCAAAGCACCTGAGAAACAAGAAAGCTGTGACTGAAAATAACTCTTAATTCACTTCTGAAAATGTACAAGTACTGATCATGACCTACTTGAGTGCTCTCTTCAGTCCATCTGTTACTGCCTCCTTTCTTGCCTTTTCTAAGGATAAGGCCTTAGACTTGAGGCCTTCACTGACTCCATATCCCACATCTTCATGGTATGACCCATCCTGCAGGGAAGTTTTCAAAGTACTAAGTAAGTATAAGGGAATTTCTACACATACAGCACTTGTTGTTAGGTGCTGTGCATCCCTAAGCCTGGTTACTTGCTCTTAGCTGGTTGTGCTATAGCAAGGTCAATATTTTGGACACTGCTAGGTTCCCCAATTCAGTCCAGTCCTCAAGGACCATTGTCTGGCCTATGCATGGACTTACTTTCATTCACAGCTTCAGGCAATGGCTCAACTATAGACAGAGCAAAAAAAAAAAGTCCACTTACCTTAAGCTGAACTTTGACAAAAGCACAGACACCCACATAGAACCTGCCGTTGTTCAGGTCAACAAAGTCTGGGGGAGGGAAAAGTAACAACCTGATGAAGGTGTGAGCCCTTTTTCTACTCAGGATTTTAAAACATTACAGAATCCTCTTGCTCTGAATTTCTAAGGAGTGACTTGTTGTAGGACTACTTAAAAAGAATTGAAGTTTGAAGGATGTCTGTCCTTTCTTGGGAAAAAAAACGTGGTGCAGAACAGATGGAAAGCAATGGAGTAAGATGTTCTATTTCTAGAATCTACCAGCCTGAGGTAAGAAAAGATTTTTGAAGGTGAGAGAGAAGGAAAAAGGTACATTTAAGCAGCTGCTTTGACCTACTTCAACCATCAGTCTTCAGTATAGGCACAGCAGATCTGCAAACAAGGACAACACTCCTCTGGTAGGTAATATTTCAGCTATCAAGATAGAACAGGCTTAAGCCTGAAGATCACTTGAACATCATATTATAGTTGAAAAATGTTTCCAAAGCTTTCTATTGTAAAAATCTCAGTACTAGGTATTAGCTAGAAGAAGAATCTGCAGGAAAAGATGGGTCCCTAAAGATTGGGGAAATATTAACTGAGACTATGAACTGGTCAGAAAATGAAATTCCAGGTGAGCGTGAAAGCTGGCTCAGGGCTGCTGGGTCTTAAATGGTTTAATTCTAATTACTCTTGACTGAGTGTTCCCATAGAGATCAGAAACCTGATTATAATAGTTCAAGAATAATCATAAACACACTTAGAATAATGACTGTGACATATACCAGTGCAAGCTCTAAAGAGAAATACAAAAGTTCCATTATTAGTCAATTTCTTTTTTACTAACTGGCAATCTCACATGCCTCTCCTCAGACTCCAGGAAGATACCAAGTGTAGATACCCTGGTCCTTATCTGAGAGACTTTTCCTCCAGTGTCTCACAGAAACAAGAGGAAAGACTTCTTTATGCTGGAGAGGCTCTTACCAACGTTCTGCTGAGTGACCGAGTGAGCCCAGCCATTGAAGCCAAACATCTCATTGGCTAGACTGATGACCTTGTGACCCTCAATGTAACAGACCTGGGGACACAAATATGTATATAAGTACACAGGTTAATAGAACAACGAACATGACTTCATCAGTGGAAGGCAGAGCTAGTGGGCACTAAAGATGGTAAATGCAGCCAGTGTTATATAATGCTTCATACAGTCCAGCTCTGGGAAAAAATAAGGAAGACATCTCAGTGTTGCACAAGCAGATAAACATTCCCGTGAAAAGGATGAAGCACTGGAAAAAGTAAGCACTTCTTAACGTGCAGAAGTAGCCAGAATTTATGCCACGCTGACTTTGCATTCGTAACTGTTAGTGGGAAATCAACATCAAAAAGTAAGAGGTGTAGTAACTTTTGACGCTGGTTTTCCTGGAACAAAGCTTGGCTGCCACACCTGTGTGTGTTCCTACCTTCTGCCCCCCTCCAGCCTGCCGACTGCTGATGTAGTCTGGGCCCAGCCTCTGGCGCAGCGCGTGCTGGATGGCTTGGTACTCGCTCGCTGTGTACTGGCACTAGGAACACAAGGCAAAGCAAGGCTTCTTACTCTCTCTGCTTTAGCTCCCTCTCTCCTCCTAGTGCCACCTCTTTATGCCAGTCCTTCCACGAGGCGGATGATCCGTTTTTAGAACCAGGATACAACAGACAATAAAGGACTCAGGGTATGCGTGTGCACTGCATCTTTTTTCCCCCCTTACCCTTGATGCATACAAGCATTAATTATTGAGCCGTAGCTATTATTTTTCATCAATAGCCCTAGTCAAGCTTGCCAGGAACACACACATATACAAGCTTCTATTTTACCTTTCAAAACCCAAACATAGTATGTCTGTGACCAGCAAGAAAAGTGTAGTTAAAAACTGCAACGCAACCAAAGATGAACCTTACTCCCACACCACATGCCACTGGGGCTGGGAGGACAGCAGCTCAGGCAAGCTGGCAGACCAGGAATTTCTTGAGGAGTGTTCAACAAATTTCCCTCGGGCAGGGAAGGCCTTTTGGATAATTCCAACATCACTGGTAACATCATTGGAAGTGCTGTAACTTTTGCCCCTTGCCTTAATAGAAATACAAGTTACAATCTGTAAAGGTTAGAGAAGCCTAAACGTGTGTTTAGGGATTTGGGCACTAAAAGTTTTGTGTTATGCTCTGACGTGGGACAGAACAGAGGTTTCATGACCTAAATCTTAGCCCTGTGTATGCATTTATTGGCTGTCCTATCAATTCAGCAGAGCACAGAATCTGATAGTGTGTGTGCCACAAATGCCAACACCTTTCATAGCTGAAAGTAGTTGACTTTTCTGAACCAGTACTGAGAACACGGGAATAAGAGAGAATGAGACCCACTTTCAAGGCACAAGAGTAAAAGCATTCTGTGAAGCATCCAGAGCAAGTGATTATAACTCCAGACATGCTAAAGCTATTGTGGAGGAAAAAGGTAATGTACAATTAGATGTAGCATAACTCCAGCCTGACTGTGTCCAGTTTTGTAATGAATAAGCATGCAGAGCAGATTTCCAAAGCATGAGCTTAATAAAACCTCTGTTTTCCTCTGGGGCCAAAGGAACTGACCTGTCCGAAGCATAAATTGCTAGTGCTGGAGCTATTGCTGCTGCTGGAGCTTTCACCATTCTTCCCTTGGCTTTCAGGCATCCCTAAAGGTAAGAGAAAATACATCACTGGAGATAACAGAACTGACAGTCCATATGAAGACACGGCAAAAAGCTGTTATGTCCACTCCCTGTGAACGTCACGATATCCTGTACTAGATGTGTTGGACATTACAGTAATGTTGTATTAGCAATCCATGGAACTGCTGCATCTCCAGTGGAAAATTTGTTTTCTGATGTTTCACAGCAGTCAAAACCTTTCTTTTTCAATGTATTATGCTAGGTAAGCAGAAATGGCTACCTTCATTGTAGAAGCAGAGGATGCCTGGTCTTCCATCCATAAAACCAGTCAGGGTGAGTCTACATTAAACTATTTGACAACAGTGCAACAATTGCTTTATTTAAAGAACAAATAAATTATTCTTGCTAGAAGGATCCTGTACAAGATCAGAGATGAGAAGAAAAAATTAATAATGTCTTGAGTCCTTATTCTAAATATTACACTGGTAACCAATCTCTTTTTTTTATCTTTCAGGTGAATGTGAGTGCTCTGTACCATTCTAGGGAAGGAAAACCAAAAGAGTTCCCTCTTTGAGATTCTTCAGCACTTCCTGGAACACTTCCAATATCCATTAATACTTAGACGATGCTAAAAAGCAGAGGCAACTTTCTAAAACTTGACTCATCCGTTTCCTGACTCATCAGCCTTTCTTTCAGATCGCTGACTGCAATCACACTGTCTTGTGCTAGGCTGGGACCACATAAACCATGCAGAGTGGAACAGCACACAGAACGTGTAGGAGCTGTGAGAAGTGGTGGCAGTAATTCAGCAGATGGCACCCTCTTCCAAGCCAGGATCCAGCAGTCCCAGCACTGCACTGCCACTGCTGCAGCAGTGCAGAGCCTGTACCCCAGCCGTGCCAAGGAGCTGCAGCTGCACTGCCAAGCAACCCACACAGGCACAAATGCTGAGCACACCTAGGAGCCCAGTACTCAGGCTTCTGTATGCAATACAAATGTAAGGCAAATGAGACACACAAGCCATCTGGAGATATTAAAACAGTTTGAGACAGTCTGAAACCTGCCACAGACAGCACGATTTGACAGTCAGTACTGGCCAGTATTATGCCTTGCTAACATGTTCTGGGTTCACCAGTTTTCAAGGTTGTTTTTCTAGTTTCTAAACAAGGAATCCAAAGTTTACCAAGAACTTGGCAAACAATCTTCAGAAAAGGGATCAGAGTTGTTTCCTTGGCAAACTAGTTGTTCCCTGGCAATTATGCCAGGTGCAGCTAAAATTCTCCTGAATTTTGCTTGGCTAGAATTCTTCATCTTCAGTCCAAAAGTTCATAGAATCAACCTGGTTGGAAGTTGTATAACTGTACAGTGTTAATATATTTGACTGTGTTTCAATGAGAAGTTAGCTGCAATTTGTGGTAAATACATTTGATTTCAGAAAAGAACAAATAGAAAACAACGTTAGCAGGAGAAGCACTTGTGATTTAAGCAACTATTTCCTCTGTTCAGCGAAGAATTTCTTGTATTGGGAGGGAGAAAACTAGAGAGTAAAAAGGGAATCAAAGTTTGAACAATGCCACTGCCCAAACTGCCTAAATCAGCTCTTAACCATCATGAGGCCTTGGGACAACCCATGCCTGAAATGTGTGCATTTGCCCACAGAACCCAATTAGCAGCTTCTGCACAACAGGGGTCTCAGTTAAAGTGCTTGAAGTTTTTATATGGTGTGAACCAAGATCAGTGCAAATTTATTAAAGAGATACAGACTTAATGAAATTCTGAGTAAGACAGAGGAGTTGATTCTGAATGAGAACGAGGAAGTGCAGAATTCTGCTGAGAACAGCAGTTGGTTTTAATCCAACAGATCAGAAGCTGCTAGGGGGTACCAGCAATATACTTACCTGCAACAGACAGTTTTAAAGCATGTCAGGGGCTTGTATTCAAATGTCATCTGACTCCAGTTTGTGCGAGGGAGACAGATGATGCCAGCGCAGCCTCAGGCTTTACCTGCAGAGCAGTGGTGAGCCTTGTTTGAATTATCAGAGCAATGTGCTGGGTTTGGCAGTCGGTGAAGTGCAGTGCAGCAGAGCTCTGTGTCCCAAAGCAATTGTCACAGCATTTCCAAGTGACAGAACCTCAATTTCAGAATTATTGGAGTAGGAGTTTGGAAGAGAGAGACATTGATTCTGCAGAAGGAGCAATAAATCTATCTCAGCACCAGAGCCAGGAGCTAGGGAAGGCAAGGAACTTCCCTCCTCAGAGGAATATTGTTTCCTCACCCCCCATAAAGTTTTAACTTAGGCGAAACAATACTGAACAAGATAACAAGCTATTGACTAGAGTACCAAAGAGCATGGAATCCCTCCCAGGGCCAGGAGTGCTAGGAGGCTGCCTGACTCATTAAGCAGTGTTAAAATCCTCTATTTTTAAACCATCTTGAAATATTAAAAATGAACATTCAAATATACTTGCTCTGTTTGCAAGATAATACAAACAGTTTACCATCACTTTAAAGGTGGCTAGGAATTATCAAGTGTTACTCCTGTGACTGTGACTGGTATTTATCATGTACAGGGAATTCTTAGCAGCTGGTAATATCCTCAGCAGGTTTCATCACTTGAGAAAAAACACATACAAAAGACTAGAAGTGTTGCACAGTACTCCAAAACACAACCTTGATAGACTAGAACAGGTAAAGAAACTTAAAAGCCTTTACCACTCCCATATTTTGATCTTATCTTTTTTAAAAAAAAAGTCAGTACCACAAAAGCTTAACATTTGAACACATTAGGTACGCGGACAGGAAAAAAAGTCTGTTTTGTAAAACTGGATATGAAATACTAATTTTCAACAGCACTCTAGGTGCTTATTTGTATGGTAGCAGTGAACTGAGCAGCTAATGAGGAAAATCTGGGTGTGTACACAAATTCCTGTGCAGGAAATAAACCAACCTCCTAGAACAGAAAATCCTGAATTCAATCTGTTCGACTACAACTACCACTGTAGGGCACAGCAGCAACTTCGCCTTCCATGACAGCATACACATAACTTCTCCTTTTCTAAATTAACACATCTTTCTGTCCTACTCTCCATTACTCCCAAAAGATCTATTTTCGTCCTAAATCATCTCTTTTCCTATCAGTTCCCTCTGTCTTGACAAACTAGGTTTTTGAACCGTGTGCTGTGCCTTATGCTGTGCTAGGAGTGCCAGTTCCCAGTGCTCTTCACACATAAGGTGGAAGGAGGTGGAAATAGTCAGAGTACCACAGCCAGGGACATGCTTGGCCCGAGCCTGGCTGTCCCAAGGAACTCATCGCAGCATCACACAGTCTCTCACACACTGTGACCTTTCAGAGGGCTTCTCCTTCAGCCTCATCCTGTCCATATGCTAAGTGAAGTCACTTCACACTGGAGCTTTGGTTTGCTGAGTAAAAATCTTCCACATTCTTTCCATAAGTGCAATTCCACTGAGTCCACCAAGAGCAAACAGCTATGCATGTAGCAACAAGTGATTTAGCAAGCACTGAAGATAATGCCACAGTTTTAGCCTAAGATTGGTATTACTCTTAGAAAACAGACAAAAAAACTTGAGGCATTTTCAGTTTCTGTGGAGTTTCTCTCGTCTGGGAACTCCAAACTATTTTATAAGTTGATTTACTTGTTATGCAAAGGCTGCTTTGCCTGGCACTGAGCTGAGGTGTAGCTCTTTGAAGTACAGTGAGGTAGATGTTCCTGATGAAGACAAACCTGTGCTACACCAAAGTTTGGAGAGTGGAAAATAGCTGATGGAATTGCTGTGGAAAAGCTGCATACAATAGAACTCTTGGTTTTGACTTGGGATATCTCTAGGTAAACAACCTTGATGACCTGAGAAAAGGGAGGTAATGTTCTGTTAACTTCAACAGAAGGACAAGATATTCAGTGTTTTATAGATCAAGGGAGATCATGAGACTGATGTCTGCTGTAGACTGAAGGAGGCCTCTGATGATGCCAATACCTTATCAATGCATCCTACTGGTATTCATTCAGGCCACACTCTGTGGCAAGAGGAGGAAGATATCATAGAAAGTCTGAGCTACCTGCAGTAGCTTCAATACATTTGCTTTCAAGGCATACAAAGGCCACTCTGACAAGTTCTCCTCAGTTACAGCACCTGTCAGATTTGATGTGCCTTCGAGCAGTCCCACTCAGTCAGTGGAATCTATGTGGCACCAAAGGCACAGTTTAACTCTTAGATTTCTCAGGCAGTACTGTGTTTGTGTTTGGTATGTCTAGGATGATGATACCTTCCCTCCACTAAACAGAAATCACTAATTCCCATTCTGGTTTTACTGACATTTTAATGAACACAGAGAAAGCTCTTCCTTAATTTTATATAGGCTGTTTTTGTTTGCTGTTTTAAAATTCAGCATCCCTTGTCATTTTTACCTTACAAAGGGTCCATGAAGTTTCGTTAGTTAAACATGCATCAATATCTGATGACCTTATAAAGAGAAATCCATGTAACAATAACCAGTGGGCTGGGTTTGTAGCAAGGGCTGCTCTGTGTTACTGCACCAAGGGGTACAACTGAAGGAGAAGAGAAACTTGTTTGATGTACAAGTTCTTTTCCAGGTGTGAAACAGCAACATCTCACAGTTACAAATCCCAAAGTGAATGATCTGCTCCTGAAGGAGCTTCCCATTCCTAGAGACGAAGCACAAGAGAAGAGCTTGTTCCGGAGCCCAGAGCTGGCAGAAATATTACTCAAATACTGTGAATTATTTACATGGGTACTTCTTTCTAAAAGCCTGTCAGACTGATTTATAGCCACATCATTTATGTATAAGTCACTTCAGTCCTTGCAAGGGAAAGACAGCAGACTTTTTAACCCAAGAGTAATGGTCTGGGACTCCAAGGGAAAAGCAGCCTGTCCCATTGCACCCAGAGAGCCTGCAGATATGCCAAATGCAATTACCAGACAAGCAATTATTCCAAGCTGCACGCTGAAACATCTGAACTTTGTGAGAGCCGTGGGAGATCTGTCAAACTGTGGATCAGAAATCCCATTGTGACTACTGGCACAGACGACCTGTGAGAGCTGTGGGAGATCTGTCAGACTGTGGATCAGAAGTCCCATTGTGACTACTGGCACAGACGACACTTATGGCAGCAAAACCCTATTAAGCTAACACACTAATTAGCTTAGGATGAAAAACATAAAGCTCTAAGCTCTGTGTTTTTCTGTTTTGGTCCAGGTTGACACTGTTTACTGTTAAGTGTAAAATCATTTACATTGAAAATGTAAGTGTGTGTCAGGAATTGCTGTCCTATCCTCAAGAATACTTGAGCTCGAATTGATTTTCATCCTTCTGCTCTCTTAGACATTATCCTCAAGAATACTTGAGCCCGAATCGATTTTCATCCTTCTGCTCTCTTAGACAGCAGTATAAAGTATCCTTCTTTTGGGATACTTCAGGCTTGGCAGAAGGGCTATATATTCCAGCATGCACTTATGTGCACTGTATTGTTCTTCAGAAATCCATGTCAAATGGGCTCTGTGCTTCTACAGTTGAAAAGCAAGCTCAGGTTCTTGAGGCCTCAGTGGAGGTCTGAACTAGTGTATTTATTGCAGCAAGAGACTTATTTAAGTGGTGATAATTTACACGCCAATAATTGTTTCATTCCCCGTGTAGAGGATCTATCCCACGTGCTATAACCTCTGGCTCCAGTGTCCCCTGGGAACGATGGCTAAGGGAGTCAGCGCTGGGTTTGGCTCCTCACACCCTGGAGTCACAAGAGACAGGAGCAGTTTCTTGAGCAGGCCACCTGCCCTGTGTGCCGGGATGGGCAGAGCTCGGTGACAGCACACCCGAGGTCTTCTAAGGAAAGCACATTTACCATGGAAACCGAGGTGTTCCCGAGCGGAGTGACCGGGCGGCAGCAGCAGGGCCGGGCGTGCCTGCCCTGGCACCGCCCG
>NW_008677149.1:0-583 GCF_000695815.1 Acanthisitta chloris
GGCACGGACCAATGGGATGTACTCCTCGGTGGGCGTGGTCCTATTTGGGCGTGGCCACGCGTGGCATGCCGGGAAATGTAGTCCGGGGGAAGGGGAACTGCGACCCTTCTCTCCCTGTCTCTGTCCGTGTCTCTCTCCCTATCCCTGTCCTTGTCTCTGTCCCTATCCTTGTACTCATCTCTGTCCCTATCCCGGTCCCTATCCCTCTCCCTGTCTCTGTCCGTATCCCTCTCCCTGTCCCTATCCCTGTCCTTATCCCTGTCCCTATCCCTGTCCCTGTCCCTATCTCTGTCCCTATCCCTGTCCCTGTCTCTGTCCCTATCCTTGTACTCATCTCTGTCCCTATCTCTGCATCTGTCTCTGTCCCTATCCCTGTCCCTGTCCCTGCCCCTATCCCTGTCCCTATCCCTGTCCCTATCCCTGTCCCAGTCCTCATCCGTGTCCTTATCACAGTCCCTGTCCCAGATGTTTTCCGTGTTCTTATCCCAGTCCCTGTCCCTATTCCTATCCCTGTCCTTACCACAGTCCCTGTCCTGGTCCCTGTCCCCATTCCTATCCCTGTCCCTATTCCTATCCCTAGCCC
>NW_008677149.1:660-1086 GCF_000695815.1 Acanthisitta chloris
ATCCCTGTCCCTGTCCGCATCCCTGTCCCTATCCCTCTCCCTATCCCTCTCCCTGTCTCTGTTCATATCCCTGTCCCTGTCCGCATCCCTGTCCCTATCCCTCTCCCTCTTCCTGTCTCTGTCCCTATCCCTGTCCCTGTCCCTGCCCTTATCTCTGTCCCTATCCTTGTCCCTGTCTCTGTGCACATCCCCGTGCCTGTCCTTATCTCTGTCCCTATCCCTATGTCTGTCCCTATCCTTGTCCCTTTCCCTATCCCTGTGTCTACCTCTGCCCCTATCTCTGTTCCTATCCCAGTGCCTGTCCCCATCCTCATCCTTGTCCCCATTCCTGTTCAAATCCCTGTGCCTGTCCCCATCTCTGTCCCCATTCTGGTCCCCATCCCTGTCTTCACCCCTATCTCTGTCCCCATCCCTATCCCCATCTCT
>NW_008677150.1:0-17981 GCF_000695815.1 Acanthisitta chloris
ATATATATATATAAATGTCATATCTAATACACACATGCACATACACGTATGTAGTATAAACCGATTTTTGTGGCATCATAGAAAAAGTGGCTTAAGATAAAATGCAATGAGCAGAGGGACTTAGACAAGCTGGGCATGAGGAGGACTTTTTTCTGTCCTTGAAAAAGGACAGGAGTCTATGGGCATGTCTAGACTGACAGATCAAGATGGATCTGATCTTCCTACAGCCTCTACTAAGCCCAAACCTGGAACATGCCAACACCTGAGCCAGCTGGGGACAAGTTGGCTCAGGTCTTGGTGCTGTCTAAACAAATTGACCTCGCTTACAAATTCTGCTCATTATCTCCAGATTAAGTGGCTGAACTGCCCCAGCCAACCTGGTTGGCTGGGATGGTGCTCAGTTCCACCATAAGGACATCCTGACTTAGATCTTTACTACCCTAGGCTTGTCTGACTCTCCCACCCCTTGTTCTTAGGGTGTAATTAAGGCCTAGGAGATCTGACCAGGACCCTTGCAACCCAGAATCCCTGTTCCATCATGGAAGGGATCAGGCATATGAGTCTGAGGACTTTGCACATCAGAGCACCCACTTTGCACACAGAGTGCCACTGGCATCCTAGGTGCAGCCCAAATCCAGCTCTGTCCTTAGTGTAGAAAAGGGCTGAGGTTAGACCAGGTGTGCCCAGATTCTCCCTTCCGAGTCCCAGACACTCATGGGATTTGTCTGTAGCTTTTCTGTCAACTTCAGTGGAATTTATCAGCTCTTCAGAGAGAAAGTAACCCTATATTTCCATGGGAAGAAGTCCATCCTGGGAACACAGCTTTCCAGGAGTCCTCCAGGAGTGCACTGACCCTGCACAGAGAAATCCACAATTTTAAACCTGCTGAGTATGGTGACCACCTCTTGTACCCCCGAAGGGAGGTTCTGCAGCCCATCTCAGCAGTGGTTTGTGAATCAGGGGACAGCTTATGGCAAGCTGCCCTGACTCACTCCTGGGAGCCAGTGCTTTGTTGGAGCCAGGCTGTGAGATTGGAAGTGGGCATCCATGGAGGAATTATGGAAGGAGATACTTTGTATGCACTCACTGCCTCTTGGAGACAGATGGTTGCGAGGAGCAGGCACCAACCCTCATGCCCTTGCTTGTCTGGCCCTCCATCCTTTCCCTCCGAGCCGAGCAAGGACACACTGCCCATGCCCTGCTCTGCAGCAGCCACCTTGGGGTGCAGTGTGCACTGTGGGTGAGGGATCCACATGGGCAAAGTGTCTGCACAGCACCACTGCCCCTTGCACTCCTGGCAGGATCAACCCTTCATGCATGACTGTGTCTGTGCCACTGCTATGTATCTATAATACCTTGCTCAGTTTCTTTTCCCTTTCTTTCCTTTTTAAAAGATGACTTCATCAGAAACACAGAAGCAAAGCCCACTCCTTGGCTGGTATAAAACAGCCCAGCTGCACAGCAGGTAAAAAGCAATGGCTGGTTTACCAGAGAAGGCACTGGCTTGTATATTCTCTTTGGTTTTGGTTTCTTTCATCCTGACCCATTCCCTCACTTCTTAAAAACTGTCTGTTATGGTTCTTTAGGCTCATTGTAGTCACACCTCCTAAGACTGACACAATTGGAGAATTTTGCTTTATAAAATAACAAAGCTTTCCCCAGTTTATTTAGCAACTGATCTTTGGGCTACAGATTCAATTGGGACTTTAAATTATTTCACATTTAAGAAAACGTGGGGCCAAACTTCACTCAACTAATCTATTTCACTATGATGCTGCTGGAAACATTGCTTATTGAAGACATACTAAGTTAGACATAAATAATGTTCTGTATTTCATAGATTTTTCTCCACCAGCATATATTGGCTAGATTGCTTAGTGGTCTTTTTCTGGAGTTTCATTGTCATTGTTCAGCCAAGAGAAGTGCAACTCTAGAAATAAGATGTTTTCTAGCAGATCTGTCAAGAGAAAAGATAATAAACACGAAGGTCACAAACATTTGCTAGGTTGTCCTTTTAAATGCATGTGCAAGCTGCATTTCTCTTTATTTCTAAGACATGGTTTATAAATAATTAGATTTATACCAATCTTATTAGACTTGTATAATTTATGCAAGATTATACGCTTTAAAATATAAATCAGTACACACCTATCATCAGCTTTGGTGGCATCATAGACCTGAAACCGGACAATACTTTTATATTTGCTCTCCTTAGGCTTTTGCATGCATATGACAACAGGCAGGCCTGAGCAAACACTGCCTTGGACTTTTAACATTTTAGCTACTCCAAGTTGTAGAGTATATAAAGCTGTAAGTCTCTTCACTTTATAATGTGGTTCTTATGACAATGTTATCTGGCAACCAACAGCATCCACCATGAAATACTTGATAGATTTATGTTGTAATGTGTTGCAGCATGTAAATAATGTAACTTCTCTGCAATAAAGCACATTTATATGAAATCTGCCTGCAGTTTTTTGTGTTGTGATTTCCTGAAGTCGCTACTGATCCAAACTGAACAGGTTTTCATCAAACTTGTAAAATAACTAACTTGACAGCTTATACCGTCTAATCATGTCATTAGCATTTTCCAGATTTTACTCATATTTTCATGACATCAACCTTTAGAGTAGATGTGTACTGTGTTCAGGATTTCAGGTTATAAGGAAATAGCTCTGTTTTCTTGGTGGTTCCAATTTTGAGATCAAAATTGTAGAGTCTGAAAATAGTAGGAAATAGACAGCATTTTAATATGTCATTGTAAAAATCCTATAGCTCATCTGTACTACATGCCTGAATTTCTCATCTCAAATATCAGGCTAACAGATATAGGAAAGATACAAAGAATGGTAACAAAAATGATCAGAGATAGAGAATGGCAGCTGTGTAAATGCAACTTGTTTAGCTGGGGAGAGAAATGACTCAGAGAGAGGGATGAGACCTATATAAAATTATGACTGATTCAAAAGTAATTAGGAGACTGATATTTGCTGCATTTTGTCATGTGGGAGCTACAGAACACCCAGGGTGGCCATCAGGCAGCAGTTTAAAACAAATGAAGTTTTCTTCAGCGTATGGCATAAATAAATTGCGGAGCTCATTTTCACAGATTGCTGTGGATATCATGAGTTCAAAAACCATTGGAGAGGTCATGGAACAGAAATCCATCAAGAACCCTGAACGCGGTGGCTAGAAAACTCTTAAATCCCTAAGCTGCAGATGGCTGATAAGTAAGAAAATTCTCTTTGCATAATAGCCCAGTTTTCTTTCCATAATTACCTGCTGCTGGATATGGTGCTAGATGAACACAGTAGCCAGTACAACCTCTCTACATTCTTAGGTCTGCATAAATACAGGTAGTTAGGCTCAGTTAGTTTATTTTCTGTTGTCATCCCTGTGCTTTTTAATGACCCATTATTGATGTAAGACTTCTGGTAGGTTCTTGGATGGGCATATGTTCACTCGTACCTCTCCCAGTGCCTCCTGGGTTGAAATGCTGCCATTTGGGTATGCAGTCTGAGTCGTGGGGTAATGGAGACAAGAGGGGGAAAGAAGGGAAGGGAATTACTTGTATTCCATAAATTAACTGTATACAAGTCCTTCGCAAGCAAGAAATCCAGACATCAGAAAAATAATGCCTAAAGATTTTCCTCTGAACCACTCCATGGGGATCAGCTCAAACTCAGGGCAGCTTTGCTGCTTCTACATTTTCACAGCTTTTAAGAAGTAAGAGAATGATTTCCTAAGTTTTTTGGCTCTTTTCCAATACCTTCTTGCTTCTCCTGTTCTATTTCATGGGAGGAAACTGTGGCTGCACCTGCCCAGCCATGAGAAGCTGGGGCCAAGCTCGGGGGTGTTAAGGAAACTTCCCTGTCTGACTATCCAGGAGCCACTGGGGCAGTCACTCTCACACCACCTGAGCTGGGACCAAAGCCCCTTCACAGCTCCACACCACACTCACACAGTCAGATCAGGTTTCCCATAGCAGAGTCTCGGACTACCAGATCCTTAAAATAATCTAAGCATGGTGCAAACGGAATCACAGAGTAACAGAAGAACAGAGTAACAGCTCGAGCTGTTGCCTGTGAGGAGTGACCCTGAACCAAGGAACTCTGGGGCTTTTATACCCTTACAATCTAAGTGCAGGAAAGTCTGAGGGTGGTGGGCTCCTCTTGTTTCTCAGAGTGTCCGGTCACCTGGCTGGTGCCACAGGTTCCTGTGCCCTTTGTTCTGCAGAGGGTCAGCAGTTCATGGCCTCTTGCCTTGGGCTCAGGCTCCTGCCCCACAGAACTCAACCTGCAGCTCACATTGCAGCTGCACCCTGAGCTACCTGCACTAAATGTGTTCCTCAACAGGGGTGTCCCACCATCAGCCTGCTGGCACCAGTGGGGAGGGTATTGAGAAGACAGGTGGGCTCTTTGCAGTGGTGCATGGTGGGAGGAAGAGAGATACCAGCATAAATTCACACAAGAGAAGCTCAAACTGAATATTCAGAGAATATTTTCACCATGAGAAGTCAAACAGTGGAGAAGGTTGCCTAGAGGTTGTGCCTTACCCATCCTTGGTGCTTTTCTTGGATTAAGCCCTGGTCTTGTAGCTTTGAGCAGCACATTGGACTGACTGACTGATCCTATCACCCTATGAACAGTGTTCACTACTGGAACTTATTCTTGACATCATTCTTTGGAAAGCCTGCAGACAGATACCAGGTAGCTTTGACTCCTGCTCAAGAGTACAGGACAAGCATTCATTTATACAATACATAACTGTGGGCAAGTCCCCTTAATACCAGGTGCTGTAATAAAAAGACATTTGGCTTTTCCTCCTACCCTGCAGCCCAGAGTGATCACGGTAACAAAGTGAAAAAGGAAATTATTTTGTTTAGAGCTGGTTGGGAAGAAGTTCTAGCTGCCTGTGCTGAGTGAGTACTTGAGCTGGTGCACACCTGAAAGAAACCCTACCAAAATTTTAATGTTTTTCTCCAACATTTTGAGGATTTTTTCAAATCAGTACTGGATTCTGAAGGAACCTCTAAAGAAATTCTAAACCTGGGGGAGGATTGTGAATGCAGTTCTTCAAAATGGCAGTGGATTTGGTTCAGGGTTACAGGGCTGCCTGTCTGCCTGCAGAGAAGGGGGAGGGGGGGAGAGAGATCGATAAAATAGTATTTCTGGCAGGTTAGAGCAAACTTTTTCCAATTCTGAAGGAGCTTTTTCATCCACTTGGAAATTAGCTTTAGCAACGCTAGAAGTTTAGTAAAAGATATTGGACTGGCAGGCTGCCATCATGTTGGAATGGTCAATATGCTGGTTCTTTAATAACTGGAAAGTTAAACATTATCACTCCATTTTTGCAGGTGATTTTTCTTGGTTTCTTCCAATTTATTTATGAGTTAGCTCTTTTAGTCACCAAAAGTATGCAAACAAATCAAATGCCTGACAATTTACCATGAAATTACTGGATTTTAGATTTCTGGATATATGAATTGGGTCTAATTTTTTATTCAAAGCATGAAAAAACATAACATTGTACCCAAAATAGCCATATATTTTTGAAATGTGCATTTATGATCTTCCTTGTAATATCTTATATACATATCTTATCTACAAGGTACAGAATCATTACTGCAGCCTTGTAGCTGCAGAAGGCAAAGTATTCCAGCAGATGAGTAGTTGCTTTAAGAGGCAGTTAAAGGGGAAGCTTGCTAAGCCTGCTCAATGGAAGTCTTCTAATGAAATTCAAACCACTGGGTATCTTTCAGGTGTACAGGTATAAAATGTGTACTAAATTAGGGTTTGCCTGTGTGTTTGCTTCTTGGCTGTTGGGGCAGAGCAAATTCAGATGCCTCTGGTCCCACCACAGCATGGGTTGTCATGCTCACATGTAGGACCTCTGGCTTTCCTGCTTGCTGTTCTCTTGCTGTGCCCTTACTTAATGATGGGGAATCATGGAGTAGACTTAAAAAACTGTATTTGGCTGATATGCTTGGCAAATACCCATAATGGTGTACAGCTTTCTGCTGTACCTTTTCCCCTGCTGCTCTGCAGAAGCTGCCAAGAGCAGTGGCGATGCGATGGCTTTGGATGCTGCAGGTTTGCCAGAGTGGGGCAGAGTGAGTCCTTTGGAGGCTGCCTGGATCTCTTTGAACACTATTAAATAGCTGTACTGCTTGACAGATGATGTTGGCAGGGAGTTTGGACTGGCTGCAGTACTACAGATGAAAACCAGGTTGGTTTGACATACTTCGGTGCTAATAATAGTATCATATAATGATGTCTTTGCCATGAAGGTTTTTTTGAAGCTGCAGGGGGGTAAGAACCATGTGGTTCCAAAGCAGTCATCTTGGAGACTTCATCAAAGGAAAAGCACAGCAGCACTGGAGAAGCCACCTGTCCAGCTCTGTTCCCACATCATGTTTTACGAGGCACTTGGCAAATGCACAGGATTTCTGTAAGCCAGCAAAATCAGCTAGTACTTTTCTGTATGCAATGTGGTTTATGTTTATACTTATTTTAATGCTTTTGTTTCACAATATTTCAATTTGCCTTTGTTTACAATAGTTTTGTTATCTGTGTGATGATTTCTCTCTGGTTTATGACCAACAAAATTGCACTAAGTAGAATTACTTTCTAGGTGTCATTTAGATGTATTTTTCCTTCTAGGATTTATGATTAATTGTAGATTGCAATTGTGCATTGCATGACCTTTCCACTCAGCCGTGTCTGCATTACAACTGGAACTGCAAAGTCACATTACAAATAATCAGTTCCTAGGTAGGGACTGGGTTTTTTGGGTTTGCCATCTCATCCATGTATGACAAGCATTTTTACACACAAGGTAAACTGCTTGCTAAACCACTTGCTTTGGTGTTCTATACATTACTTTGTAAATTTAGATATTATTCGTAATTCCTTGGGGCAACATTAGAATTCAATATAATGGACTAGCAGATAATAATGGAAAATCAATGAAAGAAAACTGCTTTTTCTTTATTGTGTTAAAAATGTGATAGTGAAAATGTGAAAACCCTGGCATTTCTGGGGAAGAAAACAGAACAAAACAATGAGGATTCAGAAAAGATCATTTTTATTATTAAGGAGCTTAGAAGAAACTTTTCCACATTTCTGATTTATCTGATTCTGACAGGGCAATACTGCCCTGTACATTCTGTCTGTTTAAAATACTTGTGATTTCAGCTGAAGCAAGTATGAATCTTGTAGTTCTTGTCCCAAACTCAGTTTTTACTAGGGATGCATTTAGCCCAGTGGGGGTGGATTTCAGCAGAAGATGCAGAAACCACACCTGTATATATTAAAGGTCCATGCCTGCATATGATTTTCAGCTTTCATGCACTATTTTATGCTGTTCTGCTTTTACCTCAGTGAATTACCTTTTTGTGGAAGTAAATTATTTGGATATTGTTACTTCAAAATGTGAACATGGTTGGAATGTCAAACAGGTAGGTTATAAAAAGAAAAACATTTACACAAAACAAACAGTGCAGCCTTTAGGGGCTGTTTAAACAGAGTTCCTACTTTCCTCTGCTTATTTGTTGTCCCCTTGCATGGGAAACATACTTTCTGCTATAATTTATTATGGTCCAAAAGAAGACTTAAAGGACAGGAGATTACAACATTACTGAATGAGAGGCAAACTATTAGTTAAGTCTTAGCATAGAAATTACTGCTTTTCAAAGCCATCAGAAAAGAAATTTGATCTCCAGTTCTTTTTGAATTCAGTGACTTCTTTGGAAACTCCAGTCTGAAAGACTGGGTTATCGGGTTTGATGGTGTGACAAATCTTTACAAATGGCAATAACAAACCTGCAAAGTCAGCAAAAGAGCCTGTGCCCTTTTACAACCACTTGAAGAAACAGGTTGATGTGCAGCCAGGTGGACTCTTGGCATGGAAAACTGTTTGGAACAGTACACAGGACCACACATTGAATATATCCAGAATTAATGCATTTTGTGCATTTAATGCACTGGAATGAGTTATTGAGTTATACAGGAAAGAGAACGTGTTTGAAAGCATAAACACCTTTTCAGCTAGACTGGGATGGAGAAACCACAAGTTCATACTAAGTAGGCCACTGAATGCACTGGCCTGTGTTAGGTTAGGATCTGGCTCACATTCATTCCAGGAAAACAGAAACCTGCTGTCACCAATTCACCTGATACAAAACCCTTAAAGAACAAAAAAGCATTCATCATCCCAAGAGCTGCTATTGCCTGTTCACATCCCTGCTTTCCAGCTGGTGATCCCACCAAGTGCTTACTGCCCTTTGCCACCCTGCAGGTAGTACAAAAGGTTTCCCTTTTCATTGGAAATGCCTCTGTGGCTTATGCTTGGTTCTGCTCTCTTTTCAGCCAGAGGCCAGAAGCATTGTGCTGCAAACTAAAGCTCTTTTCAGCTTTTTCTCCTGGCTGTTCAGCTCTCTTTAATCACCACAGTTACTTTCCCAAGCTCAAGTCCTGGGCAGATGGCAGCACTATTATCCTCAGTTTCTTCAAATATCCCATTTTATTTTTAAAACATGCTACCATAAAGACTAAAGCCATCTTGGTAAAATGTCTTCTCCCCTGCCCCAAACCAGAGATAGCCAGAACAAAGCTATGCTCATTCACTTTTCTGCCTAGCTGTAAACTGCCAGTGTAATATCTGGCAAATCATTAAGGGTAAAATTTTTAGGTACTGTTCTGGCTCCCAGGATCCCTGCACCTTGATTTTCCATCACTGTGTGATGAAGACCTGACTATTCCTACCAAGGGTAGGAAGAAGGATGCAATCAAAATCTTACAGATTTCAGATACTCCTGATAGCATTAAAAAACCATGTATGATCCTGCTCCTCCCCTTCTGTATGACAGTGGATTATATGCTGTTGAATGGCAGTAAAAGGTGATTCACAAAGCAGGTTATTATCAACTTGCAAGTTATGGAAACTTGGTAAATGTAAACAATTTTATACTCTGTGAAATTTCCTCTTGACTCTTTTAAAATTTGCCTCTTTTTGTTAGCAAAATGGATAAAACCCAGACAAACTCAAAGTTGAAATGGCCTGACCTTTTCCTGTATTAAAGCTCTTCTGGTCTCCTGAGTGGTCCAGATGTAGGAAATGAATGCTTGCTGGGTTTTAGCACCAGTATCAGGAGTTATCCAGAATTTCCCCTGCCCACCTGCACAGCTTGCTGGTGCTACCATGGCATTCCAAAAAAAAATTAAAAATCCTCCCTGCCTCTCCAAATACTATCCAAATGTCACAAGGATGGTCTTGGCTATTTGTCTCTCTGGTACATCTGGTATAGTTTTTTATGTCTGTTTAATTTCAGCATGTCTTCATCTCTGTTCAGTACCACGGAGCCAGGTAAATTCAAATAAATAATATCAAACTCTGTTCCTCTTTACATCCTTAACTGAAATAGCTGGGCTCTATAAACAGAGCTGACTGCTCAGAGGAAAGGTAAAGTTGTGGCACAATGTGGAGATCAAATCTGTCAGGAGCATCGAGGTGGTTTGTATTTAATGTCACTGTCATGACCTTCATGCATAGTAAACTTAGATCTTGACGAAAGATCTCGGTGCATTTCCCCATCCTCCTTTCTAGTGTTCTCTACTGTTCTCCTACAAGGGCTACATTTTCTCCCCCTTTTCTCTTACAAAGAGTGATCAAAACAAGCTCATGTACTAACATAGGCTCAGGTGTCTCCTAGACTTGCATATTTCTTTTCTAACCCCTTCTGCATGCCTGATGTGCAGCTCTTGCTTGGCCTGTTGGGAGCTCTTCTCCAGTGGGATTTGTCAGCTCTACCTGTTGCTTCCAAGTAGGACACTGAAAGCAAGAGACACTTAGAAGCCCCTAAGAATTTAGATGCTTTTGAAAATCTTTTTACCCTGTGTCTCCCTCATGCTTCCTTGTCTTTGATTCTCAGCTTCTCCATCTGTCTCAGACACAGAAACTTTGTGTTAGAGTTTTCTTCTGCCTTTTCCACTAGGTCTGTGCTTGTGCCTTTGCTAAAGCCCCGTTTGATTTACTCTTTCAACTTCAAAATCATTTCTGTTAGAAAAGACCACATGCTCCATCCTGACATCCCAAACATTCATCACCCTTCACCTTGATATTTGAATTCTCTTCTCCCTATGGGCACATGTTTTGCTCCAGACACTGGTGCCCACCTGAGCAATGCCCCCTCTGCCTCACCCTCCCTAGTTTTTCTGGATTCCCTGAGCAGTGCAGGTAGGAGTGGCAGTACCATTGTATCAATTTAGGTTGCACCAGGCATTGTACAAAAATGCACATGCAAAATTAAGTGCTGATTTTAATTTTTTTTCTCAGTCTTTTCAGCCTAGGGTTATGAGAAGGCAAAGACAAAAGCAAAAGAGGAGGAGGGATGACTGTCCTGTGAGTATAATGAACACATCACTGACAATGCAAAAAAGTTCACCACTTTTCCAGCTGTATTTTCCTATTAAGATATTGTTTTAAGACTCACAAAGAGTATTTTCAGGCAAAAATAAAATACAAAAGAGATAAAAGTAATTTTAAGTTATTAAAATAATTCTGTTGGCTGAACTAAAGTCTGTATGTATCCATACTGTTTCATGAACCATGAGCTCTACAATAATGTAGGAAGACTCCATTCTTGTTTACATAAACTACAGATTCTTAAGAGAATTTTGTAGCTCTATTTTCTAAATGGTTTGCTGTCAGCAATGTAGCCATGTGCAGGGACTGCGGTTTCTTTCTGGTCCAGCTCCCAAACCCCTGATTTTCCTTCCTTAGGACCATGCTGGATTAGGATTTGCTGTGTTCAGGAGTAGCTGTTTCAGTGGCAGGTGGCTGCAGCAGGAGCTGTGGTGCTGGTAAATGAATCACACTGAAGGACAAAGTCTCTGCTGCTGTTCTGATGTACCTGCTGGATACATCCTTCAGGTGTCTTCAGTCTGGATTGACAACTGTCTTACTATTATTAATACCAGGAGGAGGAGTCCTTTGACCTTGCTGCTGTTGTCCCTTTGCTGTGTGACATTCTGATGATGCTGCTCATAAACTCTGTTTTTCCCAGCTCTACCTCATGCCAAAGACTTCTTTGTCTTGCTGCTCCTAACCAGATCAGCTTTCTGTCTGAGGTGCTGCCTGTCCCACACTACTTTCCAGTGTACTTTATGCCTCATGCTCTGGAGTCTGTAGATGCCTTATATGTACAGATTGTGTAAGTATGTTTCTGGTTAACAAGTTCTCCATTTAGTTGTACATTTTCTCTTGTATGCAGTCCCTTGCTTGTACATGGCACTGCGATGTACAGTCTACTCACAGACCATTTCTGTGCTCCCTGGCAGACTTTGTTTCCTCAGGGGTATATTGCAGTGGTTTGGCATTGCCAGGGAAGATTCTGCCCATTTTGCTGGCAATGTGTACTGGCAGCTTGGTATTTCTGTTGCCTTGTATGGTCAAAGGAGATTTATTCAGTATACTCACTGGAGTCAATGGTGTAATTCCTTTCACACTAAAGACAGTGCCTACAGGAGGTAGTTGCCATCTTTCCCTTTTCCAAGGGAGATTTAGGATGACTAGCTCAGATTTGGAGGTATCCAAGATGTCTCATACTAGGTGAGATGTGGGATCCCACATAGGACGTGATTCATCCTATACTGTACATACTGGCACTGACAATATCTTAGTCTTCATTCCAGCCTCCCAACTTTTCATCTGGCAAGGATCATTCAAATACCAAATCTTACAGCTTTGGTGACTGAGTAAGGCAGAGCAGGCACAGGTCAGACAAAAATCTTTCCCTTTTAAACAGACTCCATAGTACCCATTAGGATTCAGTATAGAGTAGTCATGTATACAGAAATAATGTACTCCTTATTATTAAAAGGGAGCTTTATCTGTTGTGATTTCTCTCAGGGGTTGAGTGGAGAATTCATTAAATTGAAGTGTTGCCATTTGGGTACTGATCACTCTGTTCATTGCACATTTGGTATGGTTACATGTCATATGAATACTCTCATTTGGTCCCTTGCACCTGGCACATGGGTAGCAGCCTAACATTGGGGGTTCAACAAACCTCCATCAAGTCCAAACCAATAATTATTACACTCTTTATGCAGCAGGCAAATGCTGTGCTTTCTGCAGGAAGAGGTGTCTGAAGGAATAAAATGTAATTACAGTTCCACCTAGAGCTTGGTCAAGCTCCATCTGTCTTGCTGAGATGAATGTTACAGCTACAAACTGTGCCAGGAGCTGATGTGTAGGAGTCTGCCTGAGTTACCAGCCTGTTGTCTGCTCCTTTCATGAGTGTGGTTCTGTTATTTAGTGGCACTCTGATACAAAGCCCAATGAAGCCACAGGGAGTTTTTCCACTAACTTAAGTAGGTTTAAATTAGGCCCTAAAATAAAAAAATTCTCTCTTTAGAAGACAGGACATAACAGAATGGTGAGGAACTGTGAGTGGCTTAATCATTGCATTTACTCAGCTTTATGACTAATGCCTGTGTCAGTTAACAAGTTTTATTAACAGTATAGTGACCCTGAAAACTCTGTACATCTGACTAACTCATTCTCTTTTATGAGTAAATGCTCTATATATTGATCAAGGATGTAATTGAAATGATGTCATAGAAAGTGACTTGAAGCTTAAAATTATTTAAATAATATATGGATTGCAATTTCACTTGAAACTGATATAGTTTTTAAACATTGAAAGAATACCTTAAATTGCTGAAATTAAGGGTGGCAGCAAAGTATCAGTATCAAGTAAAGCATATGTGTATAGTGAGACGAATATTAAGGCTATTAATCATAGGTATGAAGTGCTAGGTTTTCAACATTATTCCAGCACTGGAAACTATTCAATTTGGATATGATGAATTTGGGGTCTCTAATTTGCCAAGTGTAAAACGTATGACATGGAGAATACGTATCCATGAGGTGTACAGATCATAATGCTAATGTTCTGGCAGGTCATGCTTAATATGAAGTGAGGTTTAAAACATGCTCCATGCACAAGCAAGTACAGATTGCTGAACAATTACTGTAAAGTTATGGGGAGCAGCTGAGATTCAATGTGTCAATGATGAGGGTGCAAATGGTGCATCATACTCCAACCCCCTCAGAGATCTAACCACCCCTTTTTTCTGCCCCCGAAATGTCACTTATCCCTGAGCTAAATCCTCACATCTACTGAGCCATTTAAGTTTTTTCTCTTCCTCAGAAACTTATATGCCATAGCACAGGTGTGATATATGCAGCGTGATCACACCTCCCAAGATACATAGTTGGCCTGCTTGCTGTTGAAGCCAATCTTCTACACCACTCAGCTAAATATCATACCCTTTGAGAAATGAATATCCATACATTTCCTGCATACATGTTGTGTTTTGCCCTGCATTATAACTGCAGTCCATAGCAACCATCAGTGTAGTAAACTGTGTGCATCAGTAGTGCACCGTGGTCGAGCACCAAGACTCGATGTTCTCCCTGATGGCCCCATTAACTCAATACACAGATGCCAGGACACACATGCAGATGAGGCCTGACCTCCTTTCAAATGCTTTCTTACTTAAACCCTTAAACTTTCTTATTTAACCATGCTAAAATGTGCAAGGATGGTAGTCCTGTGTCAGTCGCTTCATTCAGGAATACGGTAATGGCACCAAATGTTTCCAAATGACAACATGACTCCAAATGACAACATGACTGCACAGCTGCAGCTGCCCCAACTCCTCTCATCTCTCTTGCACATCTAGCACAGGGCTGTTGGCATCATGTCCTGGTGGAAGGGCTGAGCCTAGTGCAGGCACATGAAATAGAGCTTTCTGTCAAACTTGCTGTACAGATCACAATGGTTCACCAAGGTAACCACCTTTCACACCATGTTCCAGCCAAATCTGTACTGGGAACCAAGAGGCATTGGGGAGAAAAAGCAGCAAGAGAGAGAACTCGACCATAAAAGGTGTGTGGGAGGAATGAGGAAAGGAACTGAGAAAACCTAGGAAGTATCAGCAACTTTCTTTGCAAAGATTACCCAATATAGTATCTGAAACCTGGGAAGTATCAGCAACTTTTTTGCAAAGATTACCCAATATAGTATCTACCTGAGTAAGAGCCAACATCGCTATCTGCGAGTCTCCCTAGGTCCCCTTTGCAGAGATCAAATCCATACAGTTGATGGAGTCTGGGACACAATTAGTCTCCTGTGAAACTCCACATCTGAGAGATCAAACACACCCCAACATTTCTTGTAAAGCACTGGAACATGCTGCCCAAGAAACTGGTTGAGTCACCATCCCTGGAGGTTTTCAGAGATGTGTAGATGTGGCACTTAGGGACATGATTTCATGGTAGACTTTGCAGTGCTGGGTTAATGGTTGGACTTGATGATCTTAAGGGTCTTTGCCCATATAAATGATTCTATGATGCTATCCTGATTTCTCTGTCTTGAACATTAAGGATGTTAAGGTTCAAATTCAAGCCTCAATGTTGACCATGTACCTGTTTAAAGTATAACTAGGATAAAAGGCACCCCTGTTGTATTTATTGAGAAAGACACATTTTCTTCCCAGAAAATTGTTAAGCAGGATGATTACTAAATTGTGAATAAAAACACCTGTGTGTGTCAGCTTTGTCAAGAACTGTAAGTGTTAAGCTTTCATTGAACATCTGTGGGTATACTGTAATTTTCCCCCCTCCAATATTCCACAATGATAATTATCCATTTTCATCTTACTTTGAATGAGCTTGAAATACTTAATAGAAGTTTGGGGAAGTCTCAAGATTGCACCAATTCAGTTAGTTTGCTGCCAGGAGACAAGTGAAGACTATTCTTAGTGCTGTCCCTGTGCCTGTGGTCTCTGCACCACCTGCCTGTTGGCTGTCCCAGGCTCCTCACTGCACTGTGCCAGCAAAGAGCCCCATGAAGGCTGTTTTGACTTCAGCCAGGATCCATCTGGGAACATCAATGGTAGGTGGCTGGCAGTGGAACACAACTGTGCTATGAGTCTTCGAGCTCTCTCTTGTACCATACTTTCATGAATAGCCAACCAAATATCATAGTAATATATGTAGATAAAGAATTTGTGCATGTGTTTGTATGTATATAATTATGTGTTTATACAGGTATGTATGTAGATATGTATGTACATGGTATGTCTATGTGTGTATATATAATACATTTAAATACATACATAGGCACACATAGGATCATACACAACTATATCCAGCTATCCTTTATTTTTCTCCTAGGTGCTGTCTAAAGACCCTGATATATAAAAACAGTTATTTAAAAAATACAGCCAAAAGCTCTAGAAGCAAGAGGGTAGGATTGCATGTTAACTTTATAGTTATGCAGGTGTATTCCATCACCATTGTAGCTGAAAAGCTATTAGGCTATACCTTCCTCCAGTAGCGTTTACGCAATACTCCAGATTTTAGTTGATCAAGTAAGTTGACAGTCAGTCCATGCACACTGAATAGATACTACTTCGGAGAAATGTGACTCAGAATAAAGTGCTGTTGGGGAGGTTTTCTGTGTTCCATCCACTCAAGTGAGTCACTATACAGTGAACTGCTGGTTTTTGCAGGCAGACCTTTAGACAAGAGACTGAAACATCAAGAAGCTCTGAAACATCAGCCTTGTTCTAGAAATCCTTTTTATGTATGAAGAGGGCAATCTACTCCAATGTACTCTGACATGAGATGCTAATCCAATTCTTCTTCTGTCTCAGTTTATTTGGGTTTCCTATCTGGCAGTGTTTTTCCCAGAGTAGAGGAATGCTCTGATAGTGTTAACTTTCCCATTCAGAGGTTACCAATCTACAAAATGCATGTATGTTTTTGTACACGAGTGTTATAGATGACTATGCTGTTGCAGCTGTGCTTTTGATTGATGCCAGCAATATCTGTGTTCTGAGGATTGTACTGAACAGGATTAAGGTTCATCATATATGGCAGCAGCCTGAAGAGAACTAAAATGTTTAAGTTCCAAGAAAAGCTATAGCAACTTACAAAATCAGCCTCTATTTTAAATCTAAAAGAAATATGAGCATTTTTGGAAGTAAGGCAATGCATAGCTGAAATAACTTAGAAACTCCAGCTCTGCTCCTCTAAGCAACAACAATCCAACTTCCTCCTGGCAGAGCTTCTCTGAGATATATGTTCTTGGAGTCAACAAGCAGCATGTTGCCATTAGAGAAGGACTGAGGAAAGCAGAAGAAATAAAAGTCCTCTTCTGTGGAGAGTGTCCTTACTTGCTTGTGTGATTTATTTCAAGCTTAATTAAAAATTCTAGGAAGAGTGACTGCACCTTGGAGATCATGGCAACATTGGTGCGTCATGGAGAGTTATCATCTCTTGTTTGACCAGGTGTACATTATGAATTAAAGTTCTTACTGAGGAAAGGTACATCAGTACAGTGGCATGAAAACATTCAATGGGCTGGCATTTTCTGACAGCAATCTGAAAGGCTTCAGGGAAGATAAATCTTAACCATCTCCAGTGAGGGTGTCTGTGCTATTGTCCTGCCACAATAAGTATCCTCTGTAACTTAGCTTTTATGCTTTGCTATGGTGCTTTCAGAAAGGCATGATAAAGCTTCCTGGAGCTATTGCTGCCATCTCCCACTAAGCTAGATTGCTGTGTGGCATTACTTTTCTTCCTCAGAGTTAATGCTGAGGAAGTCAACAATAAAATGAAAAAGTGACCTTAAGCTGTGTCCAAGAACCATTGTTTGCTAGGAGGAGTGGCTTCACTCATGGTTTGCACCTCTGTGATTGAATCAGAGAGAAATGCATTTCTTCCCTCTCCCTCTCCTCCTACACCCTTAAATAATAATGCAGGAAGACATTTAAAATAAATAGTTCTTTGAGAGAAATATGTCTTTAGTTTCCTTGCTTAAATGAGGTTGGAAAAAAACAGCTTTTATTTACATGAATTCATATGAAATAAATAGCTGCATAGAGGATCATAAAAACATGAATCCTCAAGGCTCAAACATCGGAATGCAATTAAAACCTGAGGTTTTGCACATACTGAGAGAAAAAGTGGCTATACCAAAATAACTTTGAGGAAGATCCTTCCACGGCAGAGGAGCGACTAACTCCTACATGCAGCAACACCTACATGCAGCAACACATACATTCAGCCTACATTTTGTCAGGAATGGATTCAAGGGTCCCCAGGGGTCCTGTGTGAATACTGTCACTGCATTCACAGCTTCAGGCTCAAGAAGATCCACCTCAATGTGCACTTAATCCCTCAGAGGAGCCTGGAAAACCCAGCCTGGATTTTGTTACATTTCAGAAATCTTCTTAATTAATCCATACCCACCCCACTGCAGGTTTCATAGAATCATAGAGTCATAGAATGTCAAGGGTTGGAAGGGACCTTAGAGAGCATCTAGTCCCAACCTCCCCACTAGACCAGGTTGCTCAAGGCCTTACCCAACATGGTTTTGAACACTGCCAGGGTTGGGGCATTGATAACCTCCCTGGGCAACCTGCTCCAGTGTCTCACTGCCCTCACAGTAAAGAATTTCATCCTAATAGCTAACCTAAATTTCCCCTCTTTCAATTCGTACACATTACTCTGGACTCATAGCAACCTTCCAGTATCAGAAGGGGGACTACAGGTAAAGAGGTCTCCATGCAACCTTCTCTTCTCCAGGCTGAACAGCCCCAACTTTCTTAGCCTGTCATCATAGCAGAGATTCTCCAGTCCACTTATCCACTTTGTAGCCTCCTCCGGACTTGCTCCAACACTTCCGTGTCCTTCTTATGTTGGGGGCACCAGAGCTGGATGCAGACTCCAGGTGGGTCTCACAAGAGCAGAGTAGAGGGGGAGAATCACCTCCTTCAAACTACTGCCCACACTCCTTTTGATGCAGTCCAGGATTCGATTGCCTTTCTGGGTTGTGAGTGCACACTGCAGCTCATGGTGAGATTTCCATCAAATCTTCCTCCACAGGGCTGCTCTCAATGACT
>NW_008677151.1:0-217 GCF_000695815.1 Acanthisitta chloris
CTCCTGGTCCCTGAGCCCCTCCTGGTCACCGTGTCCCTCCTGGGCGCTGGGCACGCCGCGGTTGGCTCCCCTGGCTCGGCGGTGCCGATGAACCGATACTGGTATTCCGGTGGGTGCTCCGTGGTGCCATGTGTGGGTGGCAGGGGGCTGAGCGGGGCCGGGGAGGCGATGGGGGGCAGCTCCTTGACGTACTGGGCAGGGATGTAGAAGGGCCGCG
>NW_008677152.1:0-2940 GCF_000695815.1 Acanthisitta chloris
GTTTGGGGCTTGCCCGGCGCCGTGGGCATCGGGCTCTCATTGTGTTCCGTTTAAGGTGGATGCGATTAAACTTGACCTTTAATACCGATCCAAACGTGACACCTTCCCTTTCCCTGCCATGGTGCCAGCGGTACCATTTCCTGGCTGGAAGTGCTGCAGCGCTGGGCTTGGCTGGTACAGGGCAGGGCGATCCGTAACGAATTACCTGCCAGGGATGGGGGAAGGTTAGTCCAAGCCGTATGAAAATCCTTTAATAAAAGCTGTTTTGCTATAAATAGCGATCTTGGGGCATACGGACCCGGCTGGGTGATGTATTTTGGTGGTGGATCTTTAGGTGTGTGTCCCTGTGACAGTATTGTTCACAGCACTGGGAGGAGGTGGTTGGAGAACCTCCGTGCGGTGATCGTTTTGTAAATGGTTGTGCAGCACTCGGCAGATTCGGGGAGGAGGGAGGGAGGCTCTGCCGGCACAGTGCTGTTTGCCCTCCGAGCCGTTTTGTTACACGGCAAAATTGTGTCGGGGAACTAGACAAAGAAAACATTTTTAAGCCGAGAGATGTGCTGCGGATTCCCAGCTCGTTCCCCGGCTCTGGTTTTTGTGTTCCAAGGCTGCTCGCTGTTTGTGGATGCTGTGAGCAGCCATTGAGCAGGGAGAGACTGGGTGGAGTAAGGAGCAAAGCTGTGAAATGGCTAGATTACCCTTTCAGAGCTTTTTTTTTTCTCCCTGCCTTTGCCGGGGTGGAGGAATACTAATTGCTGCAACAATGAAGTCTCTTCTTTAGGGGAGAATCTGGTGGTGCAGGAGCCCTCGGAAATGACTGCTCTGGCGTTGTGTTTGGGGCTGGTTTGTCTGCAGGGCGGATGGAGGTTTGTCTGGCAGTGGGAAGTGAACAGTCACTGTGGCAGAGACACATTTTTTTGTCTGATAACCTCTTCAATTTACACACTGAGATATTCACTTGTTGAGTTAATTTTATTTACTGTTTCTGTAAGAATAGTGATTTTTGTGGGGGTTCTCTGAAATCTGGTGAGGCTCCTGCATTGTGGCTTCATCCTGTTGTTTGTTCATGGAACTTCTTGGTCAGAGCAGATTATGGGTGGGCACAAAAGGCAGGACAATCCCTGGTTCATCTGGTCACCACAGTGGAGTGACTGCTGTCAGTGCAAGGACTGGATTGCATTGCCCTCCGCGTGCCAAGTTCTTGTCAAATGACATCTCAAGGTTCTGGGAGTCCCTCTGAGCTCTGTGGCTGTGTCAGGGCACTGTGTCCCCCTCGGGTGCTGCTGCATCCTGGGGGTAACGCTGTGCTGAAAGTTGTGTAGGAAAGGCTTGCAACAAAGGATTTGGGGAGTGCAATGGGGAGTGGAGGAAGCACCTAGGAAGGGCTGCCTGCCTAGGGAAGTGCTCTCCTGGTCCACATGTGCCTCATGGCATTCCCACCGGGATTCAGTGTTGCCTGGTGCGAGTTGAGCACCGAACATGGATGATCCTGGAGCAGGCTGAGGTTTTTCATGGGGGTCACTGTTCTGGGGCCCAGTGTTCTGTGGGAGATGGCCTCAGAGGAGACTGCTCAGTTGAATATGCCCAAAATTAAAATCAGGATAGTGGCTTCTACATCAGCTGCAGTTCATTCGCTTGGGGTAGGTATTCCAGGGTTCAGTGGATGTGGTGCTAAGTGCCTGAGTCTGACATGCATCCAGGCTAAGGCCAACGAAGAACCCAGTGAATCACTCATCTTCTCACAGCTTTGAGTGGGTTTTGCCCTTGCAGTGATGGCAGTGACTTTCTGTACAGGAGTAACTTGTTCATTTAGGTTCTACGGAGGCAAAAGGCATCAACACTTCCCTTTATGGCTGCATACAAGCTCTGTCCTGCTGTGCCTGTCCTGTGTCCTGTGCTTCTCCCAGCCTGGGTGCTCAGGCTGTGTCCTTTGCTCTCAACTTTTGCCTATGCCTGGGACAGCTCTAGAATCAACATCTGCTGACTGCCTCGTTCACCACTCCAACCTTGGCTTCATCCAGAACTCCACAACCAACCTCCATCATTGATGGAAGTTTGTACCCTCTTGTAGAATGTTCTGGGCAAACAATAGCTGCACCCTCTGCCTCTGGGTAGCTCAGGTATAGACTGTGTGTGTTTGTGAGTTTGCTTACAGCCCTCGGTAGCTGCTCTGCACTCCTGAGCTAGAGGGGTTGGAAGTACCCTAGTGCCAAGGGAGTGGCACTGGGGTGGTTCTGTTTTGGCTTTGGTGAACCCGTTTTCTAAATGAAAGGCAGAGACTGGGAGGGCACTGAGACATCCATGAAGTGAGCACTGAAACACTTGTCAGGCTGAAAATAAGAGCTGCTTAGGCCTAAACTTAGGAAATCAAGAGGACAATAGAAATCAGTAATTATTATTAATAGATAATAATTTCAGATTTCCTGTAGGGTGTGGGGGAGTTTCCAGCCTCTAACATGTAATTTGTGATGGCAATTGAAGACCTCTCCCAGGGATCAGAGCCATGAGTGTTGGTCAGAACAGTCTTGGGGTTCTCCCGGGAGGTTTGTTACAGACAAGTAGTAAGTTACACACTGTCTGTACTTGCAGACCTGTCAGTGACGTTACAACAGGGCTCCTCTTTCTCCCTCTTATGAGAGCTTAAATATCATTGGCAGAACAACCTGACTGCTCATAATTTGTTGTGCTGGGGAAGCCTTGCAGGGGTCAGTGGCTCCTCGGGAGTACTTTATTACCTGGCACAGGGAAATGGGGCTCCCCCTGTGGCTTTTGGGGGCTCTGAGCACAGGTGATTATTCGTGGGTGATGTTGCTTGGTCTTTTGATCTGCCTGACAGAGCAGGCACCTCTGTTCATGCTTTTAAGGACAGGCCTTTGCACTAAAACACAATCCTGCCTGTGTAAATTTGATTTTCAAGTCCATAAAGCTGTTCAGAATTCC
>NW_008677152.1:2980-18787 GCF_000695815.1 Acanthisitta chloris
ATGGCCACGCTCTGCAGGAAGGACTGTGCCACCACTGGAGTCAGAGGTGTGGTTGGAGCTGTGTCTGTGTCATGTCAGCCCAATGGTGCCCTGAGCTTAGGCTGGTTTCCATGTAGTACTGTTATTTTAGGACAAAGCTTTTCCTGGTTCCTGCCGTGTTTTGGGACCTGCTGATGAATATTACGTATTAGAAACACAGGCAAGAACCAGGATTTTACCTGAGTGCCAGTTTCAGCTTGGCCATGCCATGTGCTGCGGGTTAGCCCTGACAGATATGTACAGCTAGCTGCTATCTTATCTCAGTTGTTTAGGGAAGGGCCTTTTCTCCCTAATACTGCTTGAGGCAGGGCTTGGATGAGGCAGTGTTTGTCTCCTTCAGCATGTGTAAAGGCTCATTCTTTTTTCTCTTCTTTTTAACCTCCTGCTCTCTCTGTAAGAGATTAGGTAGGTGTGACTTTGGCTCTCTTGCTTTCAGTTCACTGTCATGGAAGCCACCTATCATTTCACTTTGTGCTGGCATGTGCTGTCAGGAAATTTCAGAGAAAAACGTTAGGAGATCAGTGTTTGCTGAGATGAATTTCCTCGGGACTGTAAACACAGTCCTTTCAGAGCTAATGGTGTGCTCAGCATTGTCACACTGAGCAGTACCTAGAGCACCGGTGCATGTGTAACTGTATAAAAATCAGCATTATTAATTCAGAGTACCTGTTAGTTAATACATTTACAAGTATTTTCACCATTTCCTCCTCCATGGCCCTGCTGCTGAGTAAGCCCTGCAGCTTGGCCTGGCTGCTCGTGGACTTTGGATAAGGATTGTGATCAAACAACTGTAATAAATACATCTCTGTTGTTCTGGTTCTGTTGTTTCTGGGAGACTTAGCTGGTATTTTTAAGCAGTAACTACTTGCTGCAGCCCTGAGAAGGTGTTTGCAGCGATGGGACGAGGTTTGTAGGTGGTGCTGCAGCAGTGTCCTGTAATTTCCTCAGATCCGTTGTTAAGTAGGTCCCTGCTGAGGGAGTTGGTCCCAGGGCTGTTCAGAGGCTCCTCTTGTTCTCCAGGGCTGGTTGGTGACTCAGCTGTCACACCTCCTGGGAGGCAGGGCTGAAGGTGACAGGCTTTGTGGCTGATGCTGTACTGGTTTGCATCTGGGATAGCACAGGGGCCTTCAGGACTGAGATTATCTGTACCTTCCCTCTTGTATCCATGTTAATTGTTCCTCGTGTGCTCCGCAAACCTAAAGTTCTTCGGGTTTAATTAGACAAGTGGTCCTCCCGTCTCCCTCCCAGATTGCCTCTGCCTTGTTTTTCTGCTTAATGCTAAAGCAAAGGTGTTAGGTTTATCCTTCTTTAAGACTAGAGGAAAATCAGCTGGAAGCATCTAGCCTGTTTGCTGCGGATAAATGACTGTTTCTTCCATAAAACCAAAAACTCTTGGCAGTTTGTCTTGTACTAGATTCAGCTGCTTTCTGGGGTGAAGGAAGGAGTGGGTAAACAATTGGGTTTGTTTAAATGCTCCTGTCTGCAAAGTCTACTAAGAGGATGATGTCATTAATGAGTGTGTATATGTATTTTGAAACAGATGGTGTCAATTAAATCAGGAATGGCAGAAGTTTCTGGTTCTCTCTCACCTTGAGCTCTGCTCTAGAGGCAGGAGTGTAGTAGGTGAAGGTGGGTCATAAGAAAGATGAGACACCTTCTGCCAGAACTCTGATTTCATTACTTTGGTAAGGAAAGGTTGAACTCTGTTCACTGTAACAGGATAAGATTTTATATATGACAGTTATGTTGAGTGTTTGGATTCTTTTTCCTCTTGTCAAGTGAATCCATTTTTGGTCAATGAGCTTTGAAAATGACTGAAGGACTAGCCGGGTTCTCCTGATTGAAGAGTGGAAGTTCTGACTGAGTTTGGATTTCTTGTGAATTTCATTGTGGATTTCTTTCCTCTTTCTAAGGCATCAACATAGGTGTTCTTCAAGTTTCCTTCCAGGTGTTTTTCTTGTATAAATTGAATCAATTCACAGTCATTTTAGTTAATGTCACATTTCCAATATAACAGGCAGTTTAATAACTAAATTGTTTAAATTTGGATATAGTTCTGTGACCTCCTCTACAGCTCTAAATCTGTTACTTAGTTCTTCCAGCCAGAGAAGTATGAGGGGAAGGGCTGAGGAGAACAAAGTTCAGGTCCAGTGCTGCTGACCATAGGACACACCTGAGTACCTGCACTCTCCTCCTGGTGGCCAAGGGGCAGTAGCTTCAATCCGGTGGTCTGGACCTGTGGTCCCAAAGTGTGTGTGGTCTGCCCAGCAGTAGTGGTCCTGGGCAATACCCTGCTGAGGGCACCCAGCTCAGCCTGCCGTGCGCTGCTCTGTGTTGAGGGGCTGTGTCCTGTCGAGCCCCTGTGGCACCCTCCCGACTGCTCTCCCACCCGTCACCCTGGGCAGCAGTGCCGTGTGTCAGACCGTTTCACACGGGTGAAAGGTTGGTTTTCTACTGCAGCCTGATGTTTTCCAGGTTGTTCATTTGTTGGCAGCTAAATTTACCTGCATTTTTACACAGAACTGATTGGGCAGGGTTGTTTTCCACCAAAGCCTGCCTGCAGACCACAGGCTTGAGCTCTGACCTGGAGGAGGCTCAGAGGCTCTAAACTGAGATGTAGTGACGGTGCCTGAGATGTTTCTCCTGAGAAATATTTGTGTCGCGCTGCTATCAGAATTGCAAAGCTGAAGCCATACATGGAGGACAAATGTCAAGAGTGAATTAATATAAGGGCTTCTTTGCCCAAAAAAACATTCTCCAAGCAAATCGTGTCCAGATGCCTCAAAGTCCTGTCGTGTTGGTGCTTGGGAAGGTAACGAGGGCAAAATGTATGTTGTTGTTTTACAGTCCTCAGGGTGGGTAGTGACTGTGATGTGTTAAATGGTGATTACAGCTGGAGATACATGGACAAGGAGACACAGCAGTTCATTTCACAGTGCCCAGGCCTTTCCTCAGGCAGCAGTGCGGAGCAGCTCCCTCGCTCCTGGTTTATGGCATCTTGGGGACATTCCTTGGCTTGATTTTTTTAGACCTGTATTCCAAGTCCTGTGAACATCGACACTGTATCTGATCTGCTGCAGATTACTTTCTAGTTCTCATGGATTTGGTGGTGAATTATTTTCAGAACTAAACTCCTGTATCAGTTTTTTAGCAAAGCCTATAAAAGGAGGTGAATTGGAGAGGAAAACAGGCACAGAATTATTTCTTTTTTGTGCTAAAATCTATTTCCTTCAATAAGGCTTGAGCTGCACTGGGAGGCATTTCTGGTGAGGTGTTCCAGCCGTGCACGGTGCTGCACTCTGGGTCTGTGGGTAAGACCTACAGGCATTCTGAGACTTCCCTTAATTGCAGAATAACAGGCTTACTAAACATATGAATTAAAAATAAGGCTCAGAGTTGTAATTCAGATCAGATTTGCTTCTTGTTTTGTTTTTTCCCAAATAAGATGGTTGTTGGAGCTCACTTTGCAGTAATCCCTCAGCCAGCTTTACTGATGGAGGCTGAAAAGTGGAATAAAGATTAACCCAGCTCATAAATGAGTAGCTTTCTTGTATTCCCCGACTCATCCCTGCTGGCTTAGCAGGTGATGGATTCCAGCGTTTTCTGGGATCAGGTCTGTTTGCCACACCACGAGCAGCTGCATGGCTGTGCCCTGGTGATTGTGCTGGGGATGAGCTTTCCTGCTGGATGGATTGGGGGAAGAGCAACTGGGTGTTTTATTTGACTGGTTGCTGTTTTCTTTACTATCAGCAGATAGACAGATTAGTAAGAACCCTTTTTCGGGTCCTAGCCGTTATGCCCAGGGAACATGGGTATTACTTCACTTCTGTGGAATCTGGCTTTGAGTAGACTTGTGGGAAGAGTCATCCCATTCTGTGGCTCGAGTTTGATAAAGCAGTTTTTTGCTTATGGGGAGTTAAACAAGATCAAGCCATTAAGAATTAGTTTAAATGGGAAGGAAGTGTTCTTACATACTTGGTAGAACTGAGCAACATAATCCAGAGGTTCAGGAGAACAGTTCACGCAGTCTGGGTCATCCATAGAGACTGCAGCTCAGACTGCCTGGGAGTACTCCCAAATAACCCTTCAGGTGCTCCTGTTACATGTTCCGGACCAGGATACACTGCTGAAGAGCTTTCCAAGTGCCAGCTGTGTGGTAAAGGACAGCACTGCAAGAGTTCTTCCTTTATTAGTGCACAGGTGGTTCCTCAGCTTTCAGGGGTTGTGGAATTTAATTCTGATGGTATTGGTTCAGTTAGTCACTTCGGTGGCCTTTGGCACAAGTCAGTGGCCTTTCACTGCGGTGGTGAAATTACCTGAGGAGAGAGAGCTACCTGGACTGGGATGTCGTGTGTATTAACAGCTCAGAGGTAAACTCAGCAGTTTTCTTTCAGGTAAGAAATATTTTAAGAGCAGTAGAATGTGCTCAGAAGCTGCTGGAAAGTTGGTAGCGTGGAGCTGGACACTCACAGGGTGTGGGGTTTACATTGGTTGTTGACATTTTAAACGATTGCAAATTGAGACTTAGATTTGAACCTAAATGTGAGTGATGTAAAACTCTAACGGGCTCCACAGTTGTGTGTCCTGGTGTTGGTGATGGGTCATGTGCCTTTCTAACACCCAGGTGCTTCATGCTAGGTGTGCCCCAGCTGGCAGTCTGAGAATGTGATCTCGGATTTTGTCTCCTTTAATAAATGTGCCTCTAGAATGTTATTAAAAATGTTGTCATAATAACGCTTAGGAAAAAATGGTCTTGTAGCTGAGTTTATTAAACTGTTAGGATTCTGCAGAAAGCTACGTTTCCTAAAGCACAGCTCTGCTAAGCTCTCAAAGCTGCCTGGTGCTGCTCTGCTCTGCATCTGCTGCTGCTTTGGCTCTGTAATTGATGCCATGTATCTCTCCTAATTTTGAATATAATGAGCCACAGTTACGTGGTCAGTGTACATAGCTTGTGCTTTTTGTGAGGAAGATTGTTTGTGGAGCCTAAGTAACGGTCATAAGAACTGCAGGAATCGAATTAACTTGCTGTTCAGTTCCTGGAGGAGCATTGGCTGTTCTGAGACTGGCACTGCCAGGTGAAGGTGCTGGACAGCAGCAGAGTGAGCCCAGGGCTGTGCTGCTGGTGTGTGAACAGTTCACTGCCAGCATCCTTGTGCTCTGACTGATTTTCTTGGTTTGACTCATAAAAATCCAAGTGGTAAGAGAGAAATCATAAAATACAGGGGGGGGCAAATGTGCCTGTAGGAATTCTGGGAGATTGGAAAAGTGCTTTAGAACACACTAAGGCTGATTGGTTTTTGTAGTAGCTGGTAAGCAAATGTTTCTGTAGGCTTGAGGACTGAAATGCTCAGAATGATGAAGATTTTGAGGCCGGAGTTCCAGTGGGTGAGAGTCTCTCACTGTGGTGCTGATGAGGATTTTCTTGCTGAAAGGAGCCCTGGCTTAAGGAATCAGAGTAACTCAGGCCGTGAGAAGCCTGTAAAATTGAACTTCTGAAGCTTGTAAGGGCCTTAAAATGTCACACATCTTCCCATTCCTCTGCAGCTTCATTGAGGTGACACTAAGACTCTGGTTAGAACCTACACATGTCTGCTCAGGCTCACCGTGGACTTGGAGTGGCTTTGTGCTCTCTCTCACTGCGTGGTGCTCGTGTAGGTTTGCTTAGGGCTCGTGGCTGTGGCAGCACAGCTGTGCCAGGCACCGAGGCATCGGCACGGGGGGTTTGCTGTGCTGCTTCCCTCCCAGGGGAAGGGGAGCATGGATCTCACTGGGTCAGGTGGATCATAGCTCAGCCGTTCTCTGAGGAGCACAAATGGGTGGTGTTCAGGGATTTGTTTACGGTGTTGATCCATGAGTGTATTTTTGGCATGCTTGATGGGAGCAAAGGAAAGACATTGGAGAACCTTGAACTGAACTTACTGATAAAATGCTGTGGAAGATGCTGAGGTTGGCTGTGATAGCAGAGTGTGGTACGCTGGGATACGTTTATGGAAATGCTCCCCCTGTTGATGGCAGCATGAGTGGAGAAGTTCAAGAGCTGCTTGGTGCGTGCTGGCAGCTGGTCAGCACCCAGTGCAGTGCCTTGCCCTGGTGTGACTCCCAGGAGGCAGTCTGAAGGGCAAAAGCCTCATTCCTACTCCCCTCCCTGGCTAATACCTCGCAGGGCCCAATGTAGCATCTCGCAGAAGGTGTAATTTATACGGAGTTAGTAACCAGTAGTTAATGGTTTACCTGGACCTCCATGTTTATGGCCTTGGTTATGTCACAGTGCAGAGTGTGTCCCTTTGAGAGAGCTGAATGGTGGTGCCCTCGGTCAGAGCTGGAGCAGTGAGTTACTGCAGCTGCCAGAGGCACACCTCGCAGGGCCCAATGTAGCATCTCGCAGAAGGTGTAATTTATACGGAGTTAGTAACCAGTAGTTAATGGTTTACCTGGACCTCCATGTTTATGGCCTTGGTTATGTCACAGTGCAGAGTGTGTCCCTTTGAGAGAGCTGAATGGTGGTGCCCTCGGTCAGAGCTGGAGCAGTGAGTTACTGCAGCTGCCAGAGGCACGGCAGCAGGAGACAAAGGGTTAGGGGAATCTGGCAGAATGGCACGATGACATCCTGCTCTGAAGTATTTGGGTGAGCTGAGATGTCTGTGAGTGGAGTCAATAAGCCAAGGGTTAACTCCGGAACTCCTGTTTTAGTTGTTAGAACTACAAAAGGGAGCTGGGTTTGATTCTGAAAGCTCCTGCCCCAGGTGTGCTCAGTGTCGTGGTAGGTTTGCAGAGATGACTGGTGTGAAACAGAAGCTGATTGTCCAGCTCAGGGCCAGTGCCTTTGCCAGACATAGGTGTCCAAACCAAACTGTAGTGCTGTTAAGCATCCAGTGTGCTCTGCTGAGCAAAACCATAGTGAATTCTGAAGGAATTTATGGACTAAATTTGATTACTTTTTTATGTGTAAGGAAAGGACACTTTGAGGAGTTTTGATTCCAGAAGCTTTGCTCTTGCTTGATTTCAGTTCAGGAAGATGAACAGGTACTTTTGACAGGTTGAGACTAAAATGCTGATGAACTTAATTTGGTTCCATGATCTGTTTCTCAGTTATATTTGGAGAATACTTACGGAAAATAATGTTTAATTGTCTCTGAAGCAAGTATGAACACAGTTATGGAAAGGCCTACAAGCCAAGGCTTATCATTTATTGGCATGACGTATCGTGAGCCGAGGGGAATTCTGAATATCCCTTGCCTGAAAGTGATTGTTTTTACCTTACCTTGTTGCTTGGCTATGTGTAGCTGTTGTGCTTGGATACCTCCTGTAGAGCTGTCTCAGCTAGCAGGCAGAGCTGAACCTGTTTGGTTCTGCTGTCAGTGCATTTAGGAATGGTTAGCAGGTCTCTTGTTAAGGCATTGCAGCATTTTCCAGTAATCTAGGAAGCACTTGAACCACTGATACCCATCGGTGTGAGGAGCAGTGTTTGAAGTCAGGAAGCAGCAGCTGTGTTGAATCCTGGGGCAGTCTTAGTCACCCCCAGGAAGAGGGTGTTGCTGTGGGTCCCGGAGCTGCTGCGGCGTGGGCTGGCCGGGTGCCCTGGCACCTGCACGAGGTGTGTGCCCAGCGGGTGGGACCGGGGGCACGTCCGGCCTCGAGCCAGGGCAGGTGTCCCAGGTGTCCTCAGCACAGCGGGGTGAGGCTGGCCAGGGACAGGCTGGAAAAAAAAAGCATCCCAGTTTGGGAAAGTGGGAGGTGATGGTTAGATGTGAAGAGACAGAAGGTCTCCCATTCGTTTTTTTTGTTCAGATGAGAAGGTCAGAAGAACCTGCTCTGTGCTGTTTTCCTTCTCCCTTTACAGGAAAGGATTCTTCTGCTTTTCAGGAATTTCTGCCGAGCGTGTTGCTCTTCGTCAAGTTCTGTGTGTTGTAGAAGTTTGTACAGTGAAAAATTCTGCCCGTGACGATTCTTGGCTGCCTCTTTTTAAATTTTTTTTTAGATTATGCCTTGGTTTGCCACTCTTCAGTCCTGCAGCACTGAAGGATTCAAGTAGGTCTTTCGTCCTTATTGCTCAGACATTTCTACCAGCCTCAGTCTAAAAGCTGATCTGTAGCTGAGTGGAAAGGTGAGCAGCAGGGGTGAGGTGCAGTTGTTTGTTGAGGATCTGGTGCTGTTAGTGGAGCTGGGGAGGATATTGTGTATAGGTTAGGAAGGGTCTGTGTTGTTCCAGAGGCCGTGCCTGCTCCGGTGTCAGGTGCTCAGACAGGTCTAGCTCCCAGTTTCGAGGTGCTTACGAAGACACCTGATGGTGCTGAACACACCTGTAGCCCACTGGTGTTATTAGATCATTCCTGTGCAGAGGTTTGCCACTCGGTGCTTGGCTATGCAGCCTACTTGTGGAGATTCAAACAGGTTTTAAGTTAGAAATTACAGCTTGGAGGGTGCAAGTGGGTCTGTTAATAAAAGGCACATCCGGTTTCACACTTAATTAGTAGCTGTTACTCCATGGATGGCTCTGCTTGAGTTCAGTACTTAATACAGAACAAGGTAAAATGTTCATGTGAAGACATCTTTTTTTCCAAAAAGCTCTCTTGACACTGCCTTAGTCACAATAAAAGCTGCTGGTGTTGAAGTGATCTGTCTTGGGCCAGGCGCAGTGAAGAGGTGGTGGTTCCTTGTGGGTTGTTGCTGCTCCCCAGGGCTCCCTGGGAGTGCTTGGTGCCTCTCGCGCTGAGCTGTTTGTGGTGTGTAACGAGGTGGTGACTGAGCCCTGAGAGGCCGTGGAGGAGGACTGGTTAGTCCTGCTCTGCTGAGTTCTGTGTCTCACAGAGTCAGCTCCAGCTAAAGACAAGGCACATGGTGACACAGGGATGAAATTAATGGTGGGTCCTTTGGGGCTTTTTGGGTTTGGACATTTTTGCTTGAGTGGGTTTTGTGGTGGGGTTTGGGTTTGGTTTCGTTCTTTGACTTCTGTTTTGTCCTGGGCATGTATGAAGGAGGCTGCCCTAAAATTACTTTGTCTTCTGTTCAGGTGGCTTCACAGTTAAAAAGTCAGGAATGCTGGGCAGGGTGCTTGGAACAGACTCTTTTTGGAGGAGGAAGATGCTATAGATCAGCTGGTTGGTGATTGCTAAGAGCAGGAGTAGCTGCTTTACCTTGTAGCTGTTGAAGTTTGTGCAGTACTAAGATCTGATTCCCAGTAACAATGCAGAGTTAGGCTGTGGAGCAGGCCAGGTGTTGGGAAGTGTCAGGGGTATGGAAGGAGTTTGGGGTTACTTTACATTTGAGAGGGAAAAACTCCATTCTGACTAGATGACCTGTCAAGCATGGCCTTAACAAACACAGTTGCTGTATTTTAAACAAGTGCTATGGTTGCATCTCCTAGATGCCATGACAAAATCGATGAGGTGCTGGAGTAGGATTTTTACTGGAGTCAGTGCACTGGCATAGGATTTCTTGGGCACTCACTGCCTGGTGGTGGTTCCTCATGCAAAACTCACCCTCTGGTTTCTGCCCTGGGTGTACTACAGGCAGATTTTGACAGGATATGTCTTTGTGTTTTGCCATTCAGTGCTTCCAGCAATGCTGCTGGGTATAAAGAAGTGCCTGATGGTATTCCTCTCACCATGCCTGTGCCCTCGGTCTCTCTGCCCGTGGCCAGCACTGTGTGCTGTGCCCATGCCTGACCTCTCTGCTCCATCCCTGCCTGCTCTGTGCCCCCTCTGCCCCCTCCACTCTCGGGCAGCAGCGCTCTCTGCAGTCACTTCGCGTGGTAACTAAATTTGCACGAGGGGCCCAGCGTGCTGAGCTCGGGGCAGCTCTGGGAGCCCAGCTGGCTCTGTCCCTGCCAGCAGGTAGATGTGGGGCGAGGGTGAGAGAAGCGTTTGCTGCTGTCCTCTGGAAGGATGCAGCCTGTGCTGTGAGTTCACAGCTGAACTGTGCCTGACAGTGTGCTAGGGAAGAGGTCAGACTGCCTGAACAAGGCTTTTCCTGTTCAGAGTGCTCCTGTCCTAGCCAGCTTGCAGGGCAGTATTGTGATGTGCACCATTTGACGTGGAAAATCCACCAGCAGAGAGGAATACAAGCAACTTGTAGCTTAAGCTCATTTTGAAGCAGGCAGCAGAGCCTAGATAGGTTTAGAAACAAGCTCCTGATCCCCTGTGATGGATAAGTAGCCATTAGTGATACCAGCTTAGTATTTTCTTTATGTTTTTATATCAGAAAGGCTTTTGTTTAGAAGAGGCTCCTTACTGAAGTTGTCACTGAGCTGTGATAGCGAGCCCTGTGTGTGTGGAGTGGCACAGGTGAGAGGCAGCAGGAACTCGGTGGGCAGTCTGCAAACACTCCTGCTGTCTCTGAGCCTCTGTGCTGCCTGTGCAGTTCATCCCCCTGCTGAAAGATGGTTGGTCAGACTTGCTGAATGGCCTGAGTAAAGGATGAGTCGTGTACAGACACCTGTCAGGTGTGCAGGAAGTGTTGTTTCAGCACACGGTGCTCACAGCAAGGGACCTGCAGTGAGGGGCACAGGCTGTCGTGAGTTTGGTGGTGTCACTGTGGCAGAGGGTAAAGCTGCCCAGTGGGAGGAAGTTGTGCACTGAGAATGCTGCAGTTCGTGTTACTGGATCAGGGGAGCCTAAATAGTGTGTGTGGGAGATGGTTGTGAAAGGCACAGCATGGACTGACTTGAACTGTGCCGACTGTGTCCGAGTTAGCTGGTGTTGCCAGACGTGCTGTGACCCACGGCCTGAGCCCCACACAGCACTGGCTCTGCACGTCTCCCCGGGGTAGTGCTGCCACTCTGGTGGTGTTGGACATCTCTTTACAGACCTGTGCCCCAGATGTGTGTGAGGTGAAGGGTTAACTGTAGGTAAACCATGGTAAGACATGACTGAAAAGAAGGCAAGTGTTGTCTCTTAGTAGGGCTCTTTGAAGCTTGCTGGGGTGGTGTGAAGTGGGAAGAGCCATTTGTCCTGTGTGATTGTGCACGGTGTCCCGTGCTGGGGTGGAGCTGTGGTCTTCACAGACACCGTTGGGTACATCCAAGAGCTGCCTGCCAAATGCTCGTTCCGAGGAAACTAATGGGGTCACTTTCTCCTCCTTGCAGATGGACTGAATCTTCTGTGTTGAATGCCTCTGGATTTCCTGTTGGATTTCACATCTGGAAAAACACTCGTGATTTAGGCCACTCTGTGGCAGACTGATTTGTGGATCTTGAGTTCCCAAGACTTCAGCTCTTGAGGAGAAGCCACTGCTCAATCACGTTCACCTGACACTGCTGCCACGATGGTGCTGTCACAAAGGCAACGAGATGAGCTGTAAGGGATCACTGGTTTTAAGTTTGTGTTGCATCTTCATTAAACTTGAATTATTAACATTTGTTTCCAAATAGATTTTCGAGTGGCTCTGCTCATGTGCCTGTCAAATACTGTATGTTGGGGTTAGATCTCTGTACTCTAGTTTTGGTAGAACCACTGGTACTTGATAGTAGAATTTGGAAATGGTGAAAATAGAATTTGGAAGTTACTAATGGCATGAAAAATGGATTCTTAGTTTGTTGCAAGCATATTGGAGTATGTGCTCCAAACAGGTTTGAGAGTTCTCCTTTTATCTGAGTAAATTCTGGTGTTTTTTTGCTGTTTTACTTGGGAGCTGGAGGATCTGATGGGCATGTGCTGTGCTGACAATCTTGTGTGGCCCTTAAGTTGTGTTTCCAATGTTGCTTTGCAGAAATCGAGCGATAGCAGATTACCTCCGTTCCAATGGCTACGAGGAGGCCTATTCGGTGTTCAAAAAGGAGGCTGAGCTAGATGTGGTGAGTTCAAACAGGAGTCTTCATCTGTTTTCACTTAAGGGTTTGTCAGTTTTATAGCATTTGCATCCACTCTGGAAGTGTGTATCTCTGACCTACCTGTTGGCTCAGGCAGTCTGAGCTGGAGCTGATGAGTTCCTACACCTTATTGCTTTGCCAGAAAAGGGAAGAATAATCATTGGGTGACTTGACCATTCCTGAGCAAACGGTTTTGTAACCAGCTTTGAAATGGTCTGAGACTGCAGCTTTGGGGGCATGAATTCACCTTAAGAAACAGGAAGACAAAACAGGATTGCTTTTGTCATCTGCTTTATCATACCGAGGAAATGGTGGAAGTCTCTGAGATGGGATTTGGGTCAGAGTTAAGTCATTGCCTGAATCTGCTGTGCACCCCTTGGCTGACCATGGAGGAAGGCAGGGCTAAACAGGTCATACTAGGCCAGGTTGGATGGGGCTTGGAGCAGCCTGGTCCAGTGCAAGGTGTCCCTGCCCATGGCGGGGGTGGAACAAAATGGGCTTTAAGGTCCTCTGCACCCCAAACCAGTCTGTGATTCTGCAGCCAGCTCGGTTTGGTTAGACTGTGCAGTTGCCAGTGACTCAGACCAGTCATTTCTTGTGACTTCATTCTGCTGCTTTGCCTTTGTCACGGGTGATTCTTGGTATCAGTTTTAAATTTGCTGTCTGTTAGCACAGGAGGTGTGTGTTTCATCTGGCTGCAGCTGGATTGGTGGTGAACTTGTGCGTTGGCTTTGGTTAAATCCTTGCATTTTCTCTGGGACAGATCTTGCATTGTTCTGTTTCCAAAACGCTTGGTTGAAGTTTGACTCAATTTCTCCAGGCTGCTTCCAGTGTCCGATAAATAAGGAGAAATGACAAATTGAAACACCATACTTATAATTGAAAATCCTAATACCATTCCCCTATCTGCCTTATCTATCAACCTAATTAAGCCTTCTCTTCCCAAAGGTTGGGAAGGCAATCTAAATAGGCTAGATGGTCCTGAGGGAGAGAGAAAATGCACTTGCTCAAAGTTCCACATGACTTTCTTGCTAGAAGATCTGAATTGGAGAGGTCTGTACTAAATTGGAAGAAAGAAGTTAAAGGCTGAAATTATCTGAGTTGTTGGAAGGATTCAAGTGTAGCTCTGCAAAGAGGGATTTAGTTTTTGTGTGGATTATTCCTGCAGATAACTCCAGCTTTCACAGGTGCCTCTGAAGCAGTAGGTTAGCGTCTGCTCTCTGACCAAGGTGGCCACAGAGCTGTTGTCCCTTACGGAGTCAGCCTTGGTATTGCTATTTCCCCATGCCTGTGTTGTTCTGCATCTGATTTAGGATTATTTTAGTCTGAGATTGTCGTTTTGTACACGCAGAGAAAGTGCAGCATTCAGTTACTCTTCTGTGCCTCTGATGCTGTTTGATTTTCTTCCACTTGCCTCAGAATGAAGAGCTAGATAAGAAGTATGCTGGGCTTCTGGAAAAGAAGTGGACATCTGTTATCAGATTACAAAAGAAGGTAAGTAGAGATCTGATGGATTGACTTGCATGAAAGGTTAGGACTGGAAGCAAACATTAAACATTCCACCCTGAGCAGAATGTTAGGCGTTTCCCTTGCCAGACAAATGCAGAGGTTAGACGACGAGGCCTCGAAGGTGAGTGTTGAGGACTTGAGTAGGGAAAACAGCTATCTCAGTGTCTTTGTAGAAGTTCCTGGGCTTCAGTTGGTGGGATGCACGTGCAGCCCTGAAGCTGGAAAGGCACGAGGTGCCCTGAGGCAGCCGTGAGCAGGAGGCTGTGCGGGAGCTACTGGGGCCGTGCCGCTGTCGGCCTCACAGGGAAGGAGCCATTAGCTCCAGTGCATTAGAGGGAGGGATTCTGCTGCAAGTGGAGAGTACAAAACTCTCTTTAGTCACGCCTCAGTGGGTCTAGGGTGTACTAAAAGCAAAACAACCCGTAAAATCAGAGTGTGTTAGCAGTGAAGGCCTGTCTCCTGTGCAGGGTAACAGCGAGGGTTTATTGGCCCTCTGGTGTCTCTGTGGCTGGTGGGTGTGCGTGCCAGCTCCAGGGGACACAGCTCCTGCAGCTCTGCATCCCTTCTTGTCAGCACGGCCTGCCTGGGGAGTCTGCACAGTGGTGGTTCCAATGTATTTGTGCAGGGTGAGCGAATGGGATTTTGTAGACCTTTTCTCCTGTGAAAATATTTGGGAATTTGAGAAGAATAAATGATTAACGATTAAATGATTAAAAGAATAAGCTATAAATTATTAAAGAGTAAACTATAAATGATTAATTTAGGTTTGATTTTTGAGAATACCAGTGCTGCTGAGTGTTGGTAATCAGTTTGGGTCCATGCAGACTGTGCTTGGAGTTCAGGAGTCAGTTGTTACTGGGGTTATAATGCAGGAAGGTGAATGAGATTTGTATCACACTAGAAATGAATGGTCTCTTTAAAATTTATACACTTAGGTAATGGAATTAGAATCAAAGCTGAATGAAGCTAAGGAAGAATTTACATCAGGTGGCCCTCTTGGTCAGAAACGAGACCCTAAGGAGTGGATTCCTCGTCCTCCAGAGAAGTATGCACTGAGTGGGCACAGGAGTCCTGTCACTCGAGTCATTTTCCATCCAGTTTTCAGTGTTATGGTCTCTGCTTCAGAGGATGCCACAATAAAGGTATGCTCCAACGACCAGAGCACTGAACTGAGGAGTCAGGGGCTGCGTGAGAGGTGACATGAGAAATTCAGGCTGGGCCTGTTGGGCTGGGGGAAGGTTGTTACTGGTTCTGCTTCGGCTGGGAGAGTTCCTTTGAGTATGATGCCCTGTGTAATCTACAGGTTTTAGTTTTATGCTGGTTTTTAAAAGTGTTTTACTATCCTTTTGCTTGAGGAAAATATAATCTAGTGTGGATTTCTTTAGCCTGTGCCTGTTTCTGCAGGAAGCTGCAACACAGAGTGCTGATGCTGTGGAGGGCCCTAGTTAGCTTTGGGTTTGCTCTCCCTTTGGATACTCCAGATGGATTTCCTTGTTCTTGAAGTTGAGCTGTGTAGCTTCATTTGGCTGTTGCCTTCCCAATGATTGCAGTCTGTTGGGATGACGGATTCTTTGTTGGGGGTTTGTTTTTTGGTGGTTTGTTTTTTGTTTGTTTGGGAGATAATTTTAAATGAAATGTCTAATTTGGTGCTTGAGACACAGTGAAATCTGTAGGAGCTGTTTTGTTTTAAAGGCTTTGTTTGGAGACTGACTTCATTAGGAGGTGAGGACAGGACTTCATGCTGTCCTGCAGTTAGTGACTGCAAATGTTTGTATCATCTCTGGGCAGTCCTGTAATCTGTGAGTTGTGAATGCGTATCAGACTCTTCAGAGGGTTTGGATTATCACCCTAACCCAGAGCATTCTGAGTATTACTCTGTGGTATGCAGAGCATTTGCTGTTTGGTTCTGAAGCAGCAAGTGAACTCTGGAGCCACAGTAAAGCTTGTGGGGGGTGAGTGGGATGTTGAAGGTGATGCTTTCCCCACGGTGGAAAATGGGCTGTATTGCTGGGGAGCTGGCACAGAAAGGGTGGAGAGAAACAGTCTGTACAAAGTGAGTTTGTTCTGTCCAGTGTTTCCTAAACTGATCTTTATTTTTAGGGATGTTGGATGTTAAGACTTCCAGGTACAACGGAGCTTGTTCTGCTGAGTTTGTAACGCTTTAAGTTAGCTGAAAAGCAGTTCCCCAAATGCATGAATGCAGTTAATTTATAAGTAACAAAATCACATGAAAAATATACTTATTTTCCTGTGCTGTTAGGGTTTTTAGGGCTGTCCTTTGTCTCTCGCTTGATTAATTACTGAGCAGGGTGCCAGACTGGGCTGCAGAGTGCAAATGTGGGTCTGGAGAATGAAGAGTAATGTGCTACTGCTAACAGATTGTCTGTTCCCTTGTTAGGTGTGGGATTATGAGACAGGAGACTTCGAGAGGACCCTGAAGGGGCACACAGACT
>NW_008677153.1:0-453 GCF_000695815.1 Acanthisitta chloris
CCCCTGGGACCCTCTTTGGGCACATTACATCCCCTGGGACTCTCTTTGAGCACATTACACCCCCCAGGACCCCCACTGGTACCCCCTCGGGATTCCCTTTGGGCACATTATACTCCCTGAGACTCCCAGGACCCTCTTTGGGCACATTACAACCCCTGGGGACCCCCAGGACCCTCTTTGGGCACATGACACTCCCTGAGACCCCCCGGGACTCTCTTTGGGCACATTACAATCCCTGGGGACCCCCAGGACCCTCTTTGGGCACATTAAACTCCACCAGGGACTCCTCCCAGGACCCTCCTAGTGCCCATCCTGCTCCTTCTGAGACCCTAACCCTCCCAGTGCCCATTCTGCTCCTTCTGGGACCCTAACCCACCCTTGGAACCCCCCTGGGACCTCTTTGGACGAATTAACACCCTTGGGACTCCCCTGGGACCCTCTTTGGGCACATTA
>NW_008677154.1:0-226 GCF_000695815.1 Acanthisitta chloris
GCACGGGGACTGGGAAGGGCTGGGACAAGGCAGCACGTTTCTGCCCTCCCAGTAGGTAGAATATTTATAGCATCATCCGAGGAAGTTAATTTTAGCCTGGTTTGGGACAGCCTCAAAACGAGACGTCCAGAATAAGAGGCAAAAGATCAGCGGGAGGAAGAGGGAGGAAGAGGGAGGAAGAGGGAGGAAGAGAGAGGGAGGGAGAGGGAGGGAGAGGGAGGGGGGG
>NW_008677154.1:372-1005 GCF_000695815.1 Acanthisitta chloris
AGGGTTGTCCCGACACTGCCCAGCCTGGATCGGCCCCGAGCCAAGGCTGATGACGGAAAGGGATCTGCTTTGCTCCTTCCGTGGAGTGGAGCTCGGCGAGCTCAGGGCTACAGGGACATGTCCTGGCAGAGCCCTGGGGAAACTCAGTGCCAGCCCTGTCTGGCCAGCGGTGACACCGGCCAGAGAGCCCCTGTGTCCTCAGGGGAACTGTGTTTATCAGCTGCGACAGCCCCGAGCAGGGAAGGGCAGCAGGGAGGGGACCAGGAGAGAGGCAGAGAAGGAAAGAGATGAAGCCCATGGGAAGGGGCTGGGGGGATTCAAGCCTCAGCACAGACCAGGAGCACATCACACTCCCACAGCTGCTGGGAGAGGCACATGGATGATGCTCATGGGAAGGGGCTGGGGGATTTGAGGCTCAACACAGACCAGGAGAACAGCACAGTGAGCACATAGGTTGGGGGATTTGAGCCTCAACACAGACCAGGAGTACAGCACAGTGAGCACATAGGTTGGGGGATTTGAGCCTCAACACAGACCAGGAGTACAGCACAGTGAGCACATAGGTTGGGGGATTTGAGCCTCAACACAGACCAGGAGTACAGCACAGTGAGCACATAGGTTGGGGGATTTGAG
>NW_008677154.1:1419-1854 GCF_000695815.1 Acanthisitta chloris
GGTTGGGGGATTTGAGCCTCAACACAGACCAGGAGAGCATCACACAGCAAGCACATGGGCACTGCCCAAGCAGTTTCCCACAAATCCAGGGACCCTATGGGGCAGGAGCAGCTTGGCATGGGGAGGGTTAAGGCAAACACAACCCGAGCAGGTTGTCTAAGCAGTGCCAAAGACAGCAGAGAGGGAAATAGGACGAGCAGGCGAGGTCTGTGGGCAGGACAGAGCCAGCTGGCTGGCACTGCTTCCCGAGCCGTGCCGGAGCGTGTTTGGGAATAGCTCCAGGATGACGAAGGCAGAGAGAGAGGCCCCAGCCTGGCGCCCCATGGATCCTCCCGGGGGCCCAGGGCACATCTGCCCTACCCCAGCCAGCCCTGAGTGCTCACAGCTCCATCCCCAGGTCCCCTCCGAGGGCATCCCAGCAAAAGATGGCACTTG
>NW_008677154.1:1899-2477 GCF_000695815.1 Acanthisitta chloris
CACTCCTGCCCCAGCAGGATCACGGGTTCTCCTCTCCCTGCCTCCTCCAGGTCGCTCCCTTCCTCTCTCCAGGCTTTTTGCCAAGCATGACGACAGTGCCTGTCCCGCCAACAGTCCTCCTGGCCCTAGGGTGCTCAGTGCCACGGGCCTCCCTGTCCCCAGGGCACTCACCAACACAGTCCTCCCTGTCCCCAGGGCACTCACCAACACAGTCCTCCCTGTCCTCACCACCATGGTCCTCCCTGTCCCCAGGGCTCTCACCAACACAGTCCTCCCTGTCCTCACCACCATGGTCCTCCCTGTCCCCAGGGCACTCACCACCACGAGTCACCCCATCCCTATAGCACTCACCACCACAGCCTCCCCAGTCCCTGGGGCACTCACCATTTCAATCCATCCCATCCCCATGACATTTATCACCATGGACCTTTTCACCACAGTCCTTCCTGTCTCCACAGCACTTATCACTACAATCCACCCCATCCGTGGGGCATTCACCACCACATTCCACACCATCCATGGGGCACTCTCCACCACAATCCATGGAAAACTCCCCACCACAATCCACCCCATCCATG
>NW_008677155.1:0-16598 GCF_000695815.1 Acanthisitta chloris
TATATATATATAAGACATAATGTGCTGATGTGTTTAGACTGATGCAAGGTGAATAATTCTTAGCTAGCAATGAAGTATGAAGCTGTTGTTAACTCCATGTTCAGAGGTCTGGGTTAGATTCATTAGAATCATAGAATCATGAAATATTCAGAGTTGGAAGGCACCCACAAAGATCATCCAGTCCAACTCCTGGCCTTGCACAGGACATTCCCAAGAATCATACCCTGTGCCTGAGAGCATTGTCCAAATGTTTCTTGAAATCTGTCAGGCTTGATGTTGTGGCCACTTCCCTTGGTTCCTTGGCTTTTATCCAGAGCTTTTGTGAAGTCTTTTGCAATAGCCAAAAATGAGCTTCCTGCTTAGTTCCTTTATTCACAAAGCATACCATTTACTGGACTTTTAATGCTTTTATATCACTTTGATATCAGCGTTTTAAGTGAAAGTTGCTGCATTCTTACAGGGTACAAATTTTTTTCCCTGATAAATTGAGGCACTTGAGGACAACCACAGAGTTCTTTCAGAACAAGGGAAAGCCAAATCTGGTCTGAGGGCAGTAGCTGATATTTTAGTAACACCAGTGATCTGTAGAGAACATCAATTAGGCTCATACTCTACTTTGTTCACAATAACTGGTTTTGGTGACATGTTGTTATTAAGATTTTCTGGGATTCAGCCGTACTTTTATTTCTAAAAATCAGACAAGAGAATATTTAGCAGAAGCAGTTATTAGCAAGCTATCATTACTAAGCTCCCTCAGAAACAATTTATAATCTATTTTATAGATCCTCTCATACTCAGGAATCTCGGCTTCATTCTTGATGCAATTATCAAACTAAGCCATGTAAAGTCAATAACAAGGCATAGGGAGGGGATGATTTTTAGAAGATTTTTTTTTAAGCAAGCGAGAAAATGAGGAGTAAGAAACAGGATGACTCTATGATGGTTAGTAAACCCAGCTGATCAATAACCTTATTATCAGAAAAGGCTAAAATGTCCCACTCCGGGAGCTTTTTGTACAAAAAAACATTGTACATGGGCAAGTATGAAAACTGGTGCTTGTGCGTATGTATAAGGGAAATAGACACAGTGTATGGGATTTCAGGCCATTCTTTGCTTCCAAAATGCTTGTGGCTGGCAACTTAATCACTTCTAAAGAAACCAGAGGAGTTGTTCTGTTGTTCTTCTGGTTTAGAAGAAGCTTTTTATTGCGTAGCATTATTTATGTGTTTGCAAGGATGCAAACTTGTCAGTTGATCTTATTTTATTTAAAAGCTAAAATGATTACAAGTTGATGAAGCAGAAATTCAGGTGAACCATAGCTGTTGAGGAGCTGCAGACAAGAAGTGTTCAAAACACCTGCTGCAGCCACACTTGCCATGAGAAGGAGATGAGGTAGCTTGCTGATCCCACGGGGTGTCACATCACAGGACAACAAGCTGGCTGGTGTTAGGTGTGGTTGCTGCCAGAGCCTTCACAGAGAAAGGGGAGAGAGTGCAGAGAGAGAACGGGTTGCAGTTGTTTGACAGCCACTGGTAAATTATACCTCTTACCTGTAAAGTCTCTAAATCCCCTTTCAGCATCTCACAAAGAACAATAATTGTTTATTGATCTAAACGTTAACAATGTATTGCTTGTTTTTCAATAAGGTCTAGAAATGTAACTCAAGGGCAATAACTGCTTTGGATAAACAACAGACTTGACAGATGTGTGGCTTTTTCTTTTTTTTTTTTTAGAAAAAGATCTAAACTATGAGCATACAATTGAAGCATTCTGTTGTTATCTTGATGTAATTCTTATACATACCTGTACTGTATGGGCTTTTGTCTGTCTTCCAAAGTGCCATTTTTCTCAACAATGTTTAATACTCCCTTATAAATACCTGTTTTAAAGCAGAGGAAAATGCAGAATTGTGTTTCAAATAGCTCTTTTTACCTTCCTGCAATATCCGAGCTTTGCCAGTTGCTCAGATGTTATATGCAAAAATAAAAAGCTAAGAGATGCAAGATAAAACACAAGGAGGCATAAACACCAGTGGAGAAATTTTCCATACACTGCCAGCATTGTGTGTCCTGGGTGGGCACAGAGGAACAGAATGTGTTTCTTGGATAATAACCAGTCACATTTCAAAAGGAATGTAATAATACAGGGGTTCATATTTGTTTATATTTAGTGGAATTTTAAACGAGTCCATTCTGTTTCACTTCAAGATAGAAGTGATCAGTTTAAAATGAAAGTGATTGCTGCCTAGCAGAACAGCAGGCAAGGAATCATCCTGGACTTTGATAATGACACTGACAGCAGCAGGCTGGAACCAAGTTATAATATAAAACTGTTTCAAGCAGAATGAGTACAACAAAATTTCCAAGTGTAGGGCTTTTTCCAACTTGGTAGATCTGGACAGCTGATAAGCCCTCAGATATCTCAGTGACAATTAGTTACTTATCTTTCAATCCAGAAAACGGAGGTTGAAAGTTAAGTAGACACATAAAGCTAAACACCTCTGGGACAGGTCTTGGGTCCAAGCTAGGCAGAAATGACAGAAAATCATTGAGAACAGAAGACATTAAAAGGTCAGAAATAAATTGTGATCAAACCCTGTTTGACCAGTTTATCAGTTGGTATTTTGCTCTCCTTTTAAGAATAAATCGACATTTTCACTTCTCTGAAGCTGTTTGTGTTGGCATTAAGGATTTACCTACCATCTAAATATGTCATCTTATTTAGATGTGTTTCATACTCAAGAAGGGCCATGTTATTAGAGGAAACTTTGATTCAGGAAAACTTTTACTGGAAATACCAGTGATAACGTAAAAAATGGAAGGCAGGAGACTGGGAAGATGTGGCTGCCTGATTTAGATGCACTACGGTGCATCCTGGAAATTTCTCCTTACAAGCCCTATGAGTAAAATTCTGGCCACAAATAAACCAAAGTGAGAGTTGTTCTTGATTTCAGTGGAATCTGAGGACTTTGTTCTATATAATTTACATCCCACTAAGCAGATATAGTAGCTTTAATGTAGCAAATGCTGTAAATTAGAACAAAATATAACTATCTATTTTGTGGACTGTTATGGTTTAACCCCAGCCAGCAGCTAAACACCACGCAGCCGCTCACACACTCCCCCACCAGTGGGATGAGGAAGAGAATTGGCAGGATAAAGGCAGTTTAATAGGGAAAGCAAAAGCCACAAACACAAGCAAAGCAAAACAAGAAGTTAATTCACTGCCTCCCAAAGACAGGAGGTGTTCAGCCATCTCCAGGAGAGCAGGGCCCATCACGTGTAACGGTTCCTTGGAAAGACAAATGCCATCAAATGTCCCCCCTTCCTCCTTCTTCCTCCCACCTTATATACTGAGCATGATGTCATATGATATGGAATATCCCTTTGGTTAGTTTGGGTCACCTATCTGGACTGTGTCTCCTCCCAGTCTCCCATGCACCCCCAATTTTCTTGCCAGCTTGGCAGTACAGAGCACAGTAAAGATCTTGGCTCTGTGTAAGCTCTGCTCAGCAATAACAAAAACATCTCTATACTATCAGTCCTGTATTCTGCACAAATCCTAAACATAGCCCCATACTAGCTACTGTGAAGAAAGTTAACTCTACTTCAGCCCAAAGCAGTACAGGATGTATCTTTTAAACAGTTCATACATGCACCTTTTAGATTTTGATCTTTCTGGGGAATTTCAGTCATTAAAATATTTCTTCTGCCCTCATCTACCATATATGTATTTACAGTTTCTCAGAGTTCAGTTCTGGAAATGGGAGATTTTCCTAGAAATTTCAGACCATTCCTTTGAATTTCAAAATATTCATTCCTTGTGCTGCTATAGTCCATAAGGTTTGTAGAGCTGCAGCAGTTTTTGCTAAGTCTTAAGGCCTTGGAGTAAGTGCCTAGAAGTAACTATATTTGCCATGGTCTGTGATCCACGGCTTCCCTTAGTTCCCATTTTGAAGTACCAACAAGGATATAGTCCCTAGCCTTATTCTGCTAACCCTGTCATGCAGATAGTTCAGCACAATTTCCTCCAAGGGCTTCAACAATCAGTCTCTTCGAGGAACAGATCCTTGCCTTTGCTTGTGCCTGACATATTCACATTAGAGAAGCCAAAACTCAGACTCAAAGATCAAATGTTTCTCTGCTGCTTCAACTGTATGAATATAAGGAAAAGTTTTGAAAGATTTTTACCAGAAAAGCTCAGTCTCCCTTCTCAGGCAAAACTCTTTTCCAGATGCCTCAGCTCCTTTAGGTATCTGGATGCATTTATATGAAGACAGCAACTGGATATAAACTGAAGTGAAAAGGAATTTTCCAATCATTATTTCTTATATTCTAACTGTTTCTTACATTTGACTTTTAATATGCTTATTTTTTTTCCCCTGAGGGTAGAAACTACTTTCAGCTGCATATTTAGTCTCAATTCAGATGGTGTTTTGTTATTCACAACTGTAGCACTTTGAAAAGAGTTCTAACAAGAAACTTCTTTCTATGTTAATTCATTAATTTTCAAGATTATGTAGCCTGGGAAATTCTTGGACTGAAAACGAAGTTAAAAGAAAGTAAAGAAAAAAACTGTAAGGATATGGCTTCATTGAATGTAGTGGAAGTGTTCCTGGAAATCCTATGTGTGTTCCACAGGATGCCACCCTTTCTTCTAGTTGAACAAATTCCTATCTGTGCCAGTCGGAATGATTCACTGTGTTTGATTGGCAAAGCAATTCATAGGAAAACTAAGCTGAAGATGGAAGAAAACAGCAAAATAAATGACAAAATTCAATTGACTCATTCTTTGCTTCTGATTGGTTTTAATTATAATATTCCTGTTTCTTTTAAGATCTTAACACCCATATTTAAATATATGGCTTCTTCCCTACTGAACAATATTTTATACCTGGTGAATTTGGGGTTTGCTTAGGTGGATAGGTAATAGTTCAGATTGAGACATATGTCACTATTTCTCCAGATAATCTGAGTCACCAATAGCTTATGTATTTAATACACATAGCATTACTTAGTTTTGTGGGAAATGCTGGCAGGCTTCTGTTTGGAGCACTCTAAGTCTATTTTCTTTGGTTTTGTGCCTCCTGAAATACATGCTGCAGTCTCTTTCCAACTATCTCCAGGAAATATATAGAGACATGTTGACTAAGTCAATGTCTATTGTGTGGAACTCAGAGTGATTTAGAGGGCCAGTTCTATTTAGGTAGAAGCTTTTAATTTGAACTCACCTACAGATAGTTGTGGTAATGGGGAATTTAACATTCTGATATGCAGTTACTATTTGCTTTTCTTTCAGTCATGTGCATTAGAACCTCAGTGTGATCCAGTGCAATATTTTCGATTAATATTTTTATTTTTAAGTCAGCTGGTACTAAAAGTGCAAACTCATAGGCATCCAGCTATAATTCTATCTCATTTATTGCCTTCTAATCACAAAGGAAATTAATGGACTTGTTTTCAAGGGCAAAAATACTGCATTTGCTGTGGTTCTTTATCTCCTTACATCTTGTCAGTGGGATTGACTGCTGTATTGGAATCCATTGCTAGCATAGGTGTATTAAGAAATTCAGTGCTAGCTAGAACCCAGCATGGACCAAAATCTGTAAGTGCTTAGGACTGAAACTTTCTAAAGGGTAAATGGTTTATAGGCATTCAGAAGAGAATTTGAAAATTCTTGGTTGATATTATTTTTTGGGTTTTTTGGTTTTGTTGTTTTTTTTTTTTTGTTAATGTTATTTTTAAATCACTATGTATTTCTATGTAGATTTGCATATTATGCTGTATGTTGACCTGGCAATATTTGGCACTTCTATATTCACTGTCTGGCTAACTTTCTTATAAACCTGCTGCAACCTATTGTTGATGATTCCATTTTTGTACCTAAAGCCAATATAGGACTCCTTTTTTTCTGTAACGGATGTTACTTTGTAGAGCTAGGTGTTAACCAAAATTCTTTTTGATTTTCCCAGAATACACTTGAATGCCCAGAGGTGCAAAATGACTACAGTAAATGTGCTAAAACACTTCTTTAGTGACTGTGGGTACCTTTTATCTGCTTACTTCTGATAGGAAGACAGGAACGAGGACTTCTTAAGTTTGTATGATTATTTTAAGGGATGTCTAGGGGAGAAGGTTTTCCTTTGCTATACACAAGAAAATGGTCTCATTCTCTCTTCTGAGTTGCCAGTGACACTGTTCTCACTTCTAAGACTTTGTAGCAAAGGAGTCATCATATCTAAGAGGATTAATTTCAGAGAACATCTTTGAGTGGCATCTAATGCTGGAGATTATCCAAATTCCAACAAGTTGCTACTATGTACTTGAGAACTGAGATTTTTGAAGCTTTTAACTTAGTGGAATAGGAGGATATTCTCTGGGAGATCAATTTAAATATTCTCATATCAGGATGATCCCTTCATCAAAATTAGTTTATATCTTGGAAGAAGCAGAAATATGTTAAATAACAGAAAAGGAGGAGGAGAACAAAAAAACCAAGAGAAAAAAGTTCAGCTTTGGGGCTATAAAGTGGTGTAACTACTATCAGCTGAATAGAGAGTCCTGTCATGGCAAGTGACTAGTAGTCTCTGCTTACAGCTGTTGTTGTCAGCTCTGCTTACAAAACATGTAATATTTGAATGAACACTTAGTTGGTGAAATTAACATTTTATAAGTACTTGATATTTTTTTTAAAACCTAAGTATACTTCTAGGATGAAATTTGTGAAGGAAAAGAAATATTTCCGGCCTCTGTCCTACAATTCCTTTGGCACATGCATAGGTTTATGATAGAATTGACAAGCTGAATGAAGAATATTTTGTCACAGTTTCTGAGTACCATTAACAACTTCTTACTCCTGCTGTCATTCTCCAAAGCTATTCCAATATTTTTTCTCCCCTCTAACTGCATTTGTTGTGATACTATTTCTTAGGCTCAGCTCATCATTTGTGTACAGGTCTTTATGGTACAAATTAATTTAACAGTTTACTGCACGTGAAGAAAATTGGATGAAAATTGCAAATAAATGGAAATGCAAAGTCCCATAGCTGAAGAAGAATAACCTTGAATACTGATACAGGTAGAGCACTGTCTGGCTGAAAAGCATTAGGCAGAACATGGCCACCAGGTCAAGGGAGGAGATGTTTTCCCTGTGGGTAAAAACCACACAAACCATGGGGTTGGTTCAGACATCCAGGTCTTTAGCAAAATGCCAACAGATGTCTTTGCTGCTCGGCTCACTGTAGCTGGATGGATCAGGTTGATTATATTCAGCACCTGCACAGGTATGTGTTTAACTGAAATATGTCTCAAACAGATGGTATGGTCAAGTCCTCACCATCAAGCCCAACAAACTAACTCTGGGATGCTTTTGCCAAAGACTGAAAGAATGGAGCCCCACAATCTTTTATGAACACAAGGCTTTTATTTCTTCTTTTCCACTTTGTTGATGTGGCAAGCTGCTAGTCCTTACTATAAAGAGTAGAGGGATTTAGATTTGTGCATCAGTTAGGATACCTAACAGCCCTTCTTACAGCCTAAAGGTTTTTTCAGCTGAAACTTTTCTTAGCTGGGTGTGAGAAACAGCTGTCAGCATTAAATGAATTTATCTTAAGCTATTAAAATACTAAGTGCAGCTTCCAGAAATAGCAGTCTGAGATAGAAGAAGCTGAAATGCAAGTTATCGAGCTGTATTTGTCGACTGATGTAAACCAATGAAAAGCAGAAAAGGCAAATGATATGGGACGGGGGCTGTCTGCCTAGAGTCCAACATACACACTAGTGCACCAAAGTCACAAAATTTAAATACATCCTTCCTTTTTAAGTAATTTTGTGCCTATGACCAGACAGCAAGGAATGCATAGCACACATGATTATATCCAAAGGTGAAAGCAGGAATAACTTTTTAACAGCATTCATACAAAGAAGGACAGTTGGGGTTTGTTTTTTTTTTTAAAAAAAAGTAGCAGCTTATTCTAATGAATTATGTAGGGTTTGGTTGTTTGGGGTTTTTTTTCAATTTGCATAAAAACTACCTTCTACATGTATTATTTTATCCTTGGTGATGGCTCAGTTGAAGAAAACATAAGGAGAGGGGAAAGATCAAACTATGCTGCCAGCTGTACAACATTGCTATTATTTAATTCTATGCTTTGCTGTAAGGTATCATAGAATCATAGAATGTTAAGGGGTTGGAATGGACCTTAAAGGTCATCTAGTCCCAGCACTTGGTACATTTCCCACCAAAGCAGGTTGCTCAAGGCTTTATCCAACCTGGCTTTGAACACTGCCATAGTTGGGGCATTCACAACCTCCCTGGGAAACCTGTTCCAGTGTCTCACCACCCGCACAGAAAAAAATTTCTTCCTGATATCTAACCTAACTTTCCCCTATGGAGAATCTGGCTCACATACTAAAGTGTATTTTTCTTGTTGTGCTATCTATTCATAAGAATTCACTCCCCCAATGCTTTACTTAATTACTTAAGAATTAAAAAAGTAGTACCTCCTTAGTTTAACTTTCTTCAAGCTTATGACAACTTCAGATATTCACTTTCCATCTGAAATATTATTAATATATTTTCTTTTTTTCTGTGACATATGCTTCTTCTTTCTTGCCTCTTCTTGTAGTGTCCACATCTCTGAGTTAACTGCATAAGCAGCACTCATTATTTGCTTATTCAAGTATTGCAGAATATTCAATTTCAGATTTGTGAATTAAAGAGGGGGAACATGCCTCCTCGTTCTCCAGGTGATGCTTAAAAAAGCTCAGAATTTTATAGTTCACTAGTTAAGATATCTTTCTGAGGTTAAGCTAATGACTTTTTTATTCCTTATTAGCTATCTGATGATGCACTCACAAAAATATATTAAACTTTATTTAAAAAAAAAGATAACTAATGCAATCACATAAAATGCCACTTAATACTGAAAGGCTCAAGCAGCATTGCAGAGCTACACTCTAAGCCTGAATGTAAGATATTATGAAATTGAATGTTTATGATCCACTGTTTCTGTAATCTTCTTTATCTATAAGTAACTTTTTCTTTTTTTTTTCAACTATTGTATAATGAATAGCTTAAAAGTAGGATATGGATTCCCAGTCATGATTCCTTGTCTTCAGCAAGGAAATAAAATATACAGGGGACAAAAAAAAAAAAAAAGAAGAACCTCAAAATAATTTGGAAAAAAAAAGGCAATAGCATGCAAACTGCCTTATGTCTGTGAGGCATTCATAGGTCTGAGGAGGGAAAAGAGTGACAGAACTGTTGCCTTACCAGCAGGTGCATCTTGATTCTGAGAAAAGCAGAAGCAGAAATAGTGAATATGGTTGTAAGCACCAAAAAAATGGTGCTGCTACTTTCTCTCATATTATTAAAATTGTCACTTTTACCATCCAACTTTCAGCACTGATACTGCTGACGACAGTAGTTATAAAATGGCTAACCTATAAAGTGTCTTATACTCAGGAAGGAGTTTGCAGCGATAAATGAGGGAGACGGTGCCAGAAATGTAGGAGCCAAAACAGTTATTTTGGCAGAAAAATTTGAACAGATAGAGGTGAAGACATATGGCATTTAGGCCAGAGGGGTGGAAACTGCAGCAGCTGAGGCACACAAGAATGAAGACTTGGATGAAAACCTGTTTCTCCTCTCATCCTGGACAGCTCAAGTGCCTGAAGAACCTTCAAGATCCAGATGATGTTGCATGACATTACATGGATGGAAAATTAAAAAAAGATCCGAAGTTGTGTGCCTGAGTTGGAGAAAAGTTAGGATTGTTGTGAATCTGGGGACTAGACTAACAGAAAGATATTTAGGGAAGTAAAGGAGAGAGAGCTCTGATTTAATTGTGCTGAGATTGGAGGAGAGCTGGGCAATAATAAGAAAACATTAGAAAATAAGGGCAAGATCATTATAGAGAAAAGAAAGAATTCATAGTCACCTGGACATTCCTTTAGGAAATATTACATTAATAAAATATAAAGTGTGTGTCTATTCCATAGTTTCAAGATTTTCCCAAATGTCCCTGGTTGCCATGGAGATGAGAGCCTAAGGACTGAAAAATAGTTTGTTGAAATTTAAAATTCTACTGTAATACTAACTGTAGGTTTTGCCTTAAGTATGGAGACTCTTTGGGTCAGAGGAAGAGCAGTTTTTGCTTTCAGAAACAGTTTGACAGTGTCAGGGAAAGTTTTTTCACTAGTAGATACAAACCGCTAAATTCAGTCTTCTTTCTTCCCTAGAGGAGATATCACACGAAATGGGATTTGAGTTGGTGATGTTCACCTTCTTTTCTCAAACTGAAATGCTCTGACACATGGAGCAATGTCAACTAAGCAGGACAAAACACACTTCAACCTAATGACTAATGCAAAATGCTCCCTCATCCATGCATAGCGAGGCGATAGGGATCTATTCCCCCTGTGTGCAAATTATATAATCCTACTCATCATGTGGCTATGAGGGATGGAAGAAAGAGTATTGCTGAGTAAGTATATAATGCAGGCGTCACATTTGTATGGCTAACACAAAGTGGGAAATCCTGTTTCTGAAGCTATGAGTATGAATCCTCTGTTATTTTCTAAAATATGCCCAGAAAGCTTACTGCTTTGAAAGCAAAGTGCTGTACAGGAAATTTCAAAAGGGAAAAATAATGCTGTTGCATTTGCTATTACTCTTCTGATTCCTTCATTTTCCCAATATATTACTGAAAATTGAAGACAAGCTCATGATATGTACATAAAAAAAGAACTCTCCCTGTGACAGATGATAGCAGGACAAGGTCAATAGCAGAAGTGATTTAAGCATTTCCTAAGATCTGTTGCATTATACCACTGTAAAGTCTGCAAGGCAAGCACACACTAAACCTAATAAATACTGAGCCACAATATTCCACTTGTGTCACTCTGTTCATAAACAGAAATCTTTCTAGAAATTCCAAATTTAAGATTCCTGCCACAATTTCAGTTAGCCATGATTTTATGCTTGCTTGAAAGATGCTTAAGATGTGCTTACAGGCATTTAGGAGGAAGCAAACTATTCTGACTATCAGTTTTGAAACAAAATAAAATGTAGATTAATAGAGCTCAGAAAAATGAAACTAATAGATGCTGCTGACTGCTAAATCATATTACCTTAATATCTGTATAAGAAAAATCGTATCTTTTTGTCATTGTTTTGAAAGAAAAAACTACACCTGAGTTGAATAAAAAGAGTTTACACTAAATGATTGGCTGAAAATATTGATAGCAAGAGTAACAAACACTAGCAAAACATGCTCCTTTTGGGACAGTATCATTATCATAAAGAGATATAAAAACATGTTGGGAAGGAAGGGGAGGTGGAAGGAACAAAGAGAGAGATGTAAAATAAAAGCACATTTACACATTTGATAACTATCACTATGTTCTCAAATGAAGCAATGAGGGAGAGGTGGTATGAACAATATTTTGCTGATGAAATCTTATTGCCAGGAAGAGCCTTCATGTAGCACAAGCTCCCTATAGTGTACATTTTTTACTCTACAGTCTGTTTGCTATAGCACAGTGTTCGTAATAATTGCACTAATACATTTTTGTTTCCCGGAGTGACCAAACTTGTCTTGGCAGGAATCAGACAGATGAGTATGTTCAGAAAACATCACCTGTGACCCTTTCCATGTTCCCATGGCACAGTCCTCCACTGGCCAGGACTAACCAGGCCATGGGGCATAAATTGCATTGGTAGGTCTGTAGATCTGGGAGGAGCTCCCTATGGACTTTTAATTTCCTAGCAATCAAATCTGCCAGTTTAGGACTTCTTTGCTCTATTGTTTCAGTAATTCAAAAATTATTGTGCCACTGTGAAATTCCTTTAATAAAGATTTCATAAATACTTAATGCATATTAGGCCTTAAATAGAAAATATTTATAAGGAATAAATGGTGTTAAATTAAGAAGCATAATTTCCAGTAACTTCTCTTTTTCATTAATATTTAGAGAATTTCTTCTCTAACCCTTTTTAGCAGACCATTTTGCTTGGGGCTGCTGCTTCCATAGTGCTCCATTCTTGACCTTGTCATTGAAGTTCCTTATTTAATTTATATATAAAAGAGTCAGTAGATTTAATGTTCTAGTTTCTCATTGTTTTGATTAAAGTGGAGAATGTGTCCCTTTGTATACCACTGAATATTTGAGCCATTTAAGGCAGCTTTAAAGAAATCTTTTAATAAAACTTTCTTCTTCTGTGTTCTGATAAGTGCACAAGACAGGAAAGATGATAAAATTTCTTTAACTGAATGTTGACTCTGTTAGAAGTGTAATGATCAATAATAAACAAACTTTGCTTCACCAAAGCATCTCTAGGTTTAGATTTCCTCTAAATTAACCCACTCCACTGCTTTCAGTGGATTTTTTTAAATTTTTTTTTACCAGATCACTGTTTGCATAGTTTATGACACAGATTGCTCTGGTGGAAGGTTCCACAGTTTAAAAGGTCTTTGATTTTCACTGTTGTGGCTTATGCTGTTGAGTTATATGAAACCCTCCCTTTCTAACAGTTGGGAGTATTGTATCTTGACAGTGCCTGCTGCCTCCAAGTGGGAAGCCTTGGGTTAAGTCCAGTAAAACTGAAGGAAAGAGAAAAAAAATCACGAGACTCAGAACCTGTGAGACCAGCAAACCTGTTTGTGTGCAGAGTGCCCAGAAAGCCCTGCTGTATAGGCTGGTTGCAGTTTTTAATTTATTTTCGTTCAGAGCTTTAACAAATCAAGTCTGAAAGGCAGAAACTGCTTCCCATTCAAAGGAGTACTAAAATGATCAGTCAGGTAATCTAGCACTAGATCAGGACCTCTCAGGGGAATATTTACATTTTGCCAGTTTACTCAAAGGAACAGCTCTGGGGTTCTGGAGATATGCTGTGCATATATATTTTAATTTTTTTTTTTTTAACTGCAGGAAACACTGATGCCAGAGCTGAAGCTAGTGATTTAATCATAGGATTGCTAGAGGCTGCAGTACCCTATCTGCTCAGAAATCAATATCTGTAGTCTCAGCTATATTAGAGAAATGTTTACTTCTTTACCTGACCAAGATATTAATTTCTATATGCTGCATTGTCTGATTTATTTTTTTTTAAGTTAGTGATTTGTGGGGAGAGTAGCCTCATTTATTTTGAAATCCTTTAATACTGCACAATTGTGCTGGTATTGACTGATTATTTTGTGTGCATACATAGCATCATTCACATGCATCAAGATGCTCTGCAAAGGATTTGAAATGCTCTGTATGTAGGAAGCAATGCTCTTTGCTAAAACACAGCCATCAGCAGGGCAGCATGTAGTAGCAACCTTTGTGCTGCTGGTGCTACTGATTTCAGCTCAGGAGGTGAATAGGAGAATTCAGCTGGTGCATCAGGGGAATTTAAGTAGGTGAAATGCAATTACCCGTGTTGGAATATGATCAGGATACCAGTGCTAAACCCCAGTCTGGTGAAAAGCGCTGTGGGATTTTTAATGACCATGAGTCAGATAACATTTTATTTCTCATCCCGAGGACAAAACCTCTATTAGCAGAGTGCCTCCTGCCACTCACTGCAATGTTAGTTTAATATGGACCTGTAGGGAAGAGTGTCATCTCCTGAGGCGAGTAGCCATTGCCACATCTGCTCCCTGTTCAGATGAGGGTGATACAGAGGAGAGAAGGAGCTGCAGAGATTTGCTGCCTGTCACAGGAAATCTGTGGCAGGACGTGGGGCTGGGTGGGATGGCAGGGGTTGCTGTAGTATGACTTTCTTAATGGCTGAACATATTTCTTGGTGGAAATGTGCTACTGCATCCAGCTGTCCCCAGAGGACTCCTGTGCATAGACTGACCTGCCCCTGCTTTGTTTACCTAATGAGAACTGATGAGATCGTGGCTCAAGGTGGTTGGTTACAAAAAGTACATTAAACATGTCAGGGCAGGTGATTCTCCCACTATAAAAACTGACAGTGTAGGATTAGCTGCTATTGCATTGGAAATCTATTAACATTTGAAGCAGTTTGAATTAAAAGTCTTGATAGAATTACAATTACTTTCCTTCTCCTCTGTGAGCTTTGTTGCTATCTTTGTGTATTTTGTAATGAAAAGGCTTATAAGCTGAGGAAGACATTTTCCAAAGTCTTATGTGAAGCCATATTCCTATGATAGATTTAGAAGCCTGTGTGGATAAGGGAGTAGAAGAAAATGGATAGAGGAAAGGAAAGCCAGTGGGTTTCTGCTTATCAAGTTTGGTAACATATGCTGCAGCATAGAAGTGAGTAAGTGGGAAGGCATGAAGGTCATGGCCTTGAGAACAGATGTGCATTGGAAATTCAGAATTACACTGTACACAGGTAAAAGTATCTTGCTTTGTATACTCTCAGTGCAGGGTGATGTAGGTAGAATACCAAGAGAAGTCATCATCTCAGTCAGGAAGCTGGATGCATGTAGCTTTTTTCTGACTGGAATTCTGCTTCCTTTTCATTCAAGCTGGTAGCCAGGAATCAACAGTGTGTGCTAGTGCCAGAGGCTGAGGATATGCAATTATTTCTTCATAACTGCACCTAAAAAGTTAGGAACCTGCAATCTGCTTTGCTGCTCTGGTAAGTGACTCCTAGACATTAGCAGAGTTAAGAGTTACTGCTGCTAATTTTAACATGATGTGTATGGAGCAGTACCAGAATTAGTGCAACATAAGAGGAGGTGAAGGCAGAAAACCAGGAGGTGAACAACTCACCAGGATGGTGAGTTTAGGATGGAAACCTGGGAGAGACTTTTGAAGTAAGAACAGATTGACCTGCTGAGCAGCCACAGAAAGGCAAAATGGAAGGGAGAAAATAATGAGTAACATCATCTGGGGGAAAAGTGAGTGCTCTAGCAAGAAAGTAACCCCTGGCCCATCCAGCCCAAGAAGGGAAGGGTGATGTAAAGGAGATAATGTGGTGATCTGTAGATTAAGTGTGAGCAGGTTGAAAATCAGAAGAACCTGAAAACTGGACTCAGGATTTTGACCTAGAAACAGTGAAATAAAATGTGAATTACAGAAAAAATGCTGCCTGCTGAATGGAAGCAGATGTGTCATTGTTTATTTTTCCCCAGATCAGAGTTTGCTTTAAATTAATGGGATCACAGAAGAGGCAACCATCGCACATGAGATAGAAGAAAGAGGAGCAGTATTATGTGATTAGGCATTATTTATAAAACTAGCCTTTGCTTCTCATATTGTATTTCAGGTTTCTAACAGAAACTCAGAAACAACTTAGATTTCATTTTGATCATTCCTACAGCTTATTTTTTAAACTTCAGAATATTTAATCTCAAAATGTAATGCTATTCTTTTCAGAACTTGATCTCTGTGTCAAATAACTCATCTTCAAGCTTAGTTTAAATCTTGATCCTTATATCAGTACAGTACCTATGTACTCCTGTGAATCCCTCTTTAAAATAATCTGTGTATGTCTTGTGCTGATCTTATTTTTGTCTTGTATGTCTTGATCTTCATCTGTGGATGTCAAAATATCACATACCACTATGAAGTCACCATAATGTGTTTTAGTGAAGCACCTGGAACACCATCGTTGACTCATGCCAGCAAAAATAATCACTCTTTATCTCAATATAAAAACACATCAGTGGACCCATTTCCATTAGGACTCTTTGTGGCCTCTGGTCAACTTGTGGATCTTATCTCTGGCAGACAGCATGACATTTCATGTGATTTTCATTCCTTTCTCCAGAAATGTCTAGGTTGCCTATTTTTGCTGTTCCTTTAGCTCCTTCAGGTGACACTTACTGCATAAAAGTTTCTATCAAGTGCTCCTTTGGGGGTGTCTACTATATACATCACATCTGAATCCAGTTATTTCGGTTCATATATGCAAAAAATATATGAAACCTTTTATCTAAGTAACACTTCATCTACTGATAATGTCAGCAGTTTTAAAGCTCTTGGCAGTTCATTGCTTAAGGGTTATATTTCCTCTAACTGGTGAAGAAGAAAAAGCAGCTATGAGATCAAAATGTAGGCTTAATATTTACTGAATATAGCACAGATAAGACAAAGGAGAATTTTTAAATTTTGGAAGCTCAAATGTATCCTAATTATGAGGGGAGGAAATCTAATTGTCTTTGTCGATAACCTATCCAAAGTCCTCAGGGAAGTAATATTTACTAATCACTAACAATTTGGGTTTCTAAGTATCATAGGTTTTGATTTTTTTCATCCATCAATAATTTGACTTTGACATTTCTAAAAATATAGACAATAATCCAGTCCTGAAAACACTTTATTTAATTTAAAGCTATAATTTTACTACATTACATGAAATAATTAAATTTGTGTTGTGGATCATTTAATGTAAAGGAATAAAATGATTTTATGTTAGTTTATGCAATTTACCATTAGAAAGAAAAAATAAACCCTATAGACCACAAAGCGCATGTTGTCAAAATATCCTATTTTATGGTGCATTCTAAAAAACATAAATAATTAAAAGGAGTTCATGTAACAGGAGCAATTCAAGGAGAGACACTTCCTAAGATTTGTCATGCTAAGTCTACTGTTAACTCAAACAATACAGAACTTTTGAGGAAGAATGGGAAA
>NW_008677156.1:0-416 GCF_000695815.1 Acanthisitta chloris
CTGATTTTGGGGTTCCTCCCCCGTTTTTGGGGTGCAGCTGCTGAAGAAGATGAGCTCCAGTGACACCCCCCTGGGCACGGTGGCTCTGCTGCAGGAGAAGCAGAAGGCACAGAAGACTCCGTACATCGTCCTCAGCGGCAGCGGCAAGAGCATGAACGCGTGAGGGCACTGGGAGCACTGAGAGGGCAACTGGGAGCACTGGGATTGGGCTCAGGGACTTGGGGGGAGTGCTGGGATGGGAGCTGAGGGGGACTGGGACTACTGGAAGGGAGTGGGAAGGGTGCTAGGACATACTGGGAGGGGTGCTGGGGAGTATTGGGAGTGCCGGAAGGAGCACTGGGAGGGCAAGGCAACTGGGTGGGATTGGACTCAGGGACTTGGGGGGAGTACTGGGATGGGAGCTGAGGGGGACTGGG
>NW_008677157.1:0-719 GCF_000695815.1 Acanthisitta chloris
GGCTGTCCTCTGGCTGCCCCAGGAGCTCTGCCAGGATCTGGGAGCCAAAGTGGCAGTAAACCAACCCAGCACTGCTCAGCTTGGTGCTCCAGGGCTTGTCCGGCCGGAGGCTCCGCATGGACTGCGTGAAGGACCTGCCCGAGGGACACAACCCCAGAGTCAAGAGCTTGGGGTGGCCCCAAAAAATGTCATTCTTCTCCACCATCCCATCAAAGCCAGCTGGGACAAGGGAGAGAATTCCAGAGTCAAGAGGTTGGAAAAGCTCTCTGAGATCAGCAGGTCCAACCCATTACCTAATACCACCACGGCAACCACACCATAGCACTGAGATGTTCCTTGAACATCTCCAAGGATGGTGACTCCACCACCTCCCTGGGCAGCACATTGCAGGAGAGAAATTCCTGCCTGGGCCCAGCTCGGGGGTCTCACCTCTGGTGATGGTCGTAGCGATGTCTCTCGGGGTCGTACTCGCCCCCCACGTCCACCACTACGTCACACTGTGCCAGGAGCTGAGGGTCCCTGGTGCGAACCACCTCTGCGTCCTGCCAGGGTGGGCACAGGGATGGGGGTGAGGGGCGACTGGAGACCCCCAGGAACCAGGTCTGGGGAGAAGGGATCCCATGGAGGGACTGGGGACCGCAAGGAGGGACCGGGAGCTTCAGGGTGATCCCCAGGTGGGACTGGGGACCCGATCCCGTTCCCGCTCCCTTTCCCGATCC
>NW_008677158.1:0-6472 GCF_000695815.1 Acanthisitta chloris
GGACCGAGCCCGCAGCGACTGGCGGCAGCAGCGGCAGGAGGTGTTGTTTTCCAGGCGCTGACACGGTCCTTAGGGGCGGCGGTGTCCGGTGCCCAGGGGCACTCCGCTGTGAGCGTGGCTTTGCTCGTTACGGTGCTGGTGACGAGCTGTAGTGCCGCATGTGAGAGCTGGAGAGGGAAATGACATTACAGGAACCTTGCTTTGAGTTTGCTCTTAGGAGACAAAAAAAAATAAATCAATTACACGCCCCCACCTTGGCTAACAGCAATGAGATCACTAGGATTAAAATATAAACTGTTGGTTTTGGCTGGGGTTAGGCTGCAGGAAACTGAGGATTACTGAAACTGCTGTGTGATGCTATATTAAAAGCTGGTGGCTGCTCACTTTCCGTGTAGGAGAATATCACCTTTCCTTCATGCTGCATGACCTTTAGCCCTTGTAATGAACAGCAGAAGCTGTAATATGAATTGCCTTTAATCTTCTTGAAATGTTTCCTTTCCTTTCTGCATTTGCAGTCTGCAAAGAGCCTGCTGCACAACACTGAATAACTGGCATTTCTACTTTAGCCCAAGATATTCCCTTTTGAACTCCAACTTTGCTTACTGTGGTGTGACACTACTGCAAAAATGAGGGAACAGTGGCAGGTGGTTGTTCTGAGTCAGGTCCTTCTGCTTCTGTATGCTATGTATGTCATTTGTCCAGCCCAGCCACACAGACTTAGGGACCAGATACAGGCACTTCTGCTATACTCCCCGTGAAGTCAGTGAGAATTTGATTTTTGTCTTCCATGACAGCAGTATCAGTCACTTAAAAAGCAGGTGCTGGTAATGCCCCAAGTCCTGGGGCAGGTGGGTGGGTGGGTGGAAGCTGCCCCTTGTTATTCTCTGTCATGCAAAGCTGTGCCAGTCAGAAGTGTGTCAACACAGCAGACATGGAGGTCATTTCTCTCCACCCCTGCTGAGATTTTTGACATTCGCGCTTAAGGGGCACAAAGAGTTATGGTCATTCTGTGTATCTTCCCATTAAGCAGTGCTGCTAAACCATTCTGTAGCACACCAGCAGGGGAAAAAGCCTCTGAGCTCTTCAGGTGTAATAAACTGCCATAGATCCTCAGCCATATCTTTTTATGAGGGAGAATAAAACTGGTTTAAATGCAAGAGGAGAGGGAATGATGCTTCTAAACTTTGGAACGGCTGTGATTTTTGTCTTCCTAAGCCTGCCTTCCTGTAGCCTATCCACCACCCGATCTGTTTAGTCTCTGCCTCGTACCTCCCATTTTTGGTGGGAGTTGCCTATTTTGACCCAATGGTTTGCTCCTACTACCATCTTCTAAGTTATCCCACATTTTGTTTAAATTGGGGTTTTTTGGGGTTTTTTATCCGTTGCAGCCAGTTCTCAGCAGCTCACAGATGTGCCCAGGGAAGCTTCCAGAGACACATCACACACCCAAAATGATTCTTTGAGATGTCATAGCATTGCAGAAGTAGGGTGATGTGTGTGCAGTAGTTTTGTTGCTTGACCTTTCCTACCTTTTTCATGAATCAACATCAATTTTCATTTCAGAAAGGAGGGAGTAGAAGTAGTTGCTCTACGTTTCACATGATTGTAACAAATGTGCAGGTTATTTCACATAATTCACTCCATAGGGATCAGAATCTAAAGTGCTAAAAATGCTTTGAGTAGCAATTACTCACTCCTGATGGAGATCCTGGTGGTATGTGTAGTCTGCTATGAGTATTAAATGTAGTGAGTGTCTGTGTTAGTGCTTATATGAAGTAGGGATATAATATGATTGACCTTAAAGACTGAAGAAAATTGGATGCAAAATGATTTTCAATAAACTGGGTACACTGTTAAATCATTAGGACTCCTTTTTAAAAGTATCTAAACCTTTTTTGAACTCTGTTCCTAATGCAATTCACAGAGCATTTCTGGACACAGGAGAAGCATGTGCAGCATAAAGCACCCCCTGAAAAGCACATGTCCTTCACATGTGCCCAGGCTTCTGTTGCCACACACAGCACACACCAGAAAGGGAATTCGATGCTTACCTTTATTTTGGTGCTTCCTATAAAATCCATCACTGGCATGGTCCTTTTCCCAGTGTTTTCCCAAAATACTTTTGTTTCTTCTTCAGTGGTCAGAATGAAAGGTGCTTTCTGGTATAGGAAGTGAAATAGTCATAGATTGTGTTTATTCATGTCCATTTTCCATAGAGGATCTTTGAGAATGGTGGGTAAACTGGAGAGGAGTGAAGAGAATGGGGAGAGATTTCTGAGCAGCTGGGGCTGCTGGCACGAAGAAATGGATCCTAAGAAACCCCCCAACTACCTTCATTTAGCAAAGAGATCAATCCTGAGCTGTCCCAGCTATTAAGTATATGTGTGTACCTGGAAAGATTGGCAGTTTTTGAGTTAAAGACCTTTCCATGATTTTTCCAGTATCTTTGTTTCTGAGGCCCAGAGTCAGTAAGTACTGCTGGTGAGGCAAGGATTCAGCCCTCTCTGGCAACAGATGAATTCCAGGAGGATCTGGCATGGGGAAAGGAAAATAATTTCCATTGTCATTTTTTTTCAGTTGTAAGAAAAGTATAAGAAGTGAAATGTACTCCAGAAAGCTTGCCAAAACAAAGGTGGCCAAATCAACCCATTCAGCTCCAACTAGGTTTTGAACTTCCTGTCTTCTGTGGTGTCCAGTCAGGTTTTGAATATCTCTAAGGCAGTAGACTCTACAATCTCTGGGCATCATCTTCAGTGGTTTGACCACCCTCAACGCTTTTACCTAGATTTCCATTTATGCCCACTGCTTCTCATCATGCCATTGAATGCTGCTGAGAAGATGCTACTTCCATCTGCCTGCCTTCCTTTCATCAGGTGTTTATACATTTTGATGAAATGTATGTATTAGTCAATATTTTGTATTTTAGTTTCAGAAAATGCCTTATCGTTATGTTTTGGGTAGTGGAGAGAGGCAGTGTTTGACTTTGAAGTTGTCAGGTGCAAACTGTTCACAGAATTGCAAGAATTAAATATCCCCATCATCTAAGGTTTGAAGTGTGCTTCCTTTTGCATAACTGAGGACTGGGATAAGTTCAGCAATTGAGTGGATTAGCTGAATTCAGACATCCCCAAGGGTGGTTATACCTTACTTTTCATCCAGAGTAACAATAGTTCTGATGTGTTTTGCCATGGAAGGCAGAACTTAAAATCTGCTAATGGTTAAACTGAAAACTTTTATTTACCACCATAAATCAGCTAACCAATACTGGATAACAGACAGTAAGATCTAGATATTGAACCCGGGATACCCAGTGCAAGCTGTGAGCATAGAAGCAATTTGTCTGCTTGAGACTGACAAAACTGATGGATGTTCCTAAAAGCCATACTTATGTGATGTATAGACTGAATAGAGACATCTCAAGCTATTGGGGTTACTGATTTTTTTGTATTTTTAAAAATAGTGATACAAAAATATTGCAACAAATTACAGTAGAAAGATATGCATGCCAAAATGTCAAATGAAGATATAAAGAACATTTACAAGAGCACTTAAATGCCCTTCAGGTAAACTCACAGTGAGACTTGAGCACTTAAAATGCAGATGGTATTAAGACCTATTGTACTGATGAATAATTCCCTGATTCTTTACTTCTGTGACATATTGATGCACGTAAAAATTTGCCACAGATGAAGAGGTTCGCATCAAGCAGCAGAATAATCAGTTGTGTCTGCTTGTTAGAAATGTGTAAGACAATAAGCTGTTTGGACCTGTGAAAAGTTCTGTACAGAAAGTTGAGGAGTTCCAGCAGAAGTTGTTAGGCAGCTTTGCCTGGAAGTCTAGAACACAGCTGCACAGATCTGTTCTTACTCACCTCACTGGCCTCTAAGAACCTAGCTGGACTGCAAAATGTAGTGTCCATGCTTCAAAACACCCTGGCCAAGTGGTCTTTTATGAAAAATATAGTGGAATTTGTTTCTCTTTTTTGTTTTGTACTTGTCCCTTGGTCCGGTCAATCTGTACACTCTTTGTAAATGTGAAAGAAGAGTTCACACCCTGGGTTCTAAGGCAGAGTCAGTTTATTTTGGCTTGAGCTGCCACTGGAGAGGGATCCTGAACAAAGCAACCCCTGGGCCTTTATACCCTTACAGTCTGTGCACTCAATCTTCACACATTCTTCACATGCCTTGCATGTACCTCTTGATTCAATGTCGATTTATGGTTTGGAGTCTTCTAACACCTCATGGATTTTTTTCTCCATGTCCATGTGCCATTAACTGTTCTTATCTTCCAGCCTGGGGCAGCCTTGGGGTCTCAACTCTTCTCTGAAGATAATCAGTCTTTCCCAGTTTCCTCCCCTGCTTAGCCATTCATGCTAACAGAGTTCATTTAAAGTTCACCTACACTAAGTGACCCACTCATGCTAAGCTGTAAGCAAGTTACAATTAAACTTAAACCTATACAATTAATTTCTAATATTCTACAAGTAAACTTATATTAATCCCCAACAATAAACTCCTAGTTTGCATCTAGCACCTGGCTTACAGTGCAAGTTCTGCCTATCTCAAGGCCACAAAAGTTTCCTCACCACCGATGTTTGTTGGCTTATTCCCTTTTAATAAGGCTCTTGGTGCTTCTGTTCGAGTCAGCCTGATATATGCCAGTAATATTACTGTATACTCTGCTGTGATACCCCTGCCTTGTAACCAGGCAAATACCCATCCACAAAGTAAGTATCAGAAGGGGAAATCTTTTGCTCTTTCTAGCATCTTTCTCCAAGTCTTAGCGGATGACCCAATCCACCCAGCTGGGAAGTCACTGTGGTCTGATGGTCAGTTATGAGCTGGTAAGTCACAGGGGGACGAGGGGAGCATATGTGCAAAGTATGAGGTTAGCTGATACATGAAATTTAGATAGGATAAATTGACTGATTTCCAGATAGTTGACTTGATACGAGAAGCTCAGGCCAATCCTGCCTCTATTTGTCTTACCTAAGGACTAGAGACCTTTCTGGCAGGTCAAATATCACTGTTTTGAAGCATTTCAGTATGATATTTTTAAGAGGCCATACCACACTACAGACTGCATAACGGGGTAAAATAAACAAAAGTAAGCCCTGCTTGTATATAATAGGTAGTAATTTATAATTATGCAGTGAAATTATTAAATGAAATACAAATTGAATAAGCCTCACGCATATCCAGGCTAGTCGTAAAAACGTGGTTTACAATATGTAGTACGCTCGCTCCTCAATCCTATGCTTCATGATAATTGCTGTATGGCTGCCTCTGATAGCATCAAACACTTCAAAATATACATATACTTTGCATATGGCAAAAACTGACCGTCAAACTGGACAATGAAAGAGCAACAGCATGACTTACATCTTACAAGTGTCAACAGAATTTATAAATGGATTATTTCCACTAGCTCACTTTTACATTCAAATAGGAGTCTAATCATCCTTGGTGAACACACTTGATTGCAACTTCCGTTGTTGCACTGAGCTTAGCAATTTTGTTTGAAATGCAATGAAATGTATATGGAATACTGCAATAAGTTACCACCTTGCTATCAGTAGCTCTTGGAAAGTATAAAAAAAATCTAAGATGGCAATACCTAATGCATTATAATATGTACGTAGACACTATATCTACATGACTAGGAAAAAAGAAAACCCTGCTTATGAAACAACAGATTTCATTACTTCAATCTGTTCCTACTCTGAGCAGTATATACACTTCTACAGCCTGTGAAGGCAGAGGTTACTGTGTGATATACACATACATAACTGTAGTAAAACAGTATTGCTGTATTATATACAGTTAGAGCTATACACAGTTCTACACAGCACATCACATTTTGGGCTCCAGCAGATTGAATTTTGGGTTTTTTTCAACACATTGATGAATGAAGATTTGTCCTCTCTTAAGCAGCTTCTTCAGCGGAGCAATCAATGCCTGCATAAGTAAACTTCTCATATAGAGTAGTATTCACATAGGTCTGTGAAAAAAATAAGCAGAAAGAATGTGATGCAAGGTGCATTACCTCAAGAATCCTAAACAATAGTGAATTTATTCATGGCCTAATTATTTTCTAACGACTCATTCTTACCTTCCTTTCTTCTAACATCCTGTTCAGTGACACCAGTATCTGAGCAAATGATGGTCTTTCATATGGTTTCTCTCTCCAGCACTGTCTCATTAGATCATACCTTTAAAAATCAAACACCAGCATTTGATAGTTTAGATACATAGGTTAAAGCTACGCATTCATGTTATCAGAAGATTGCACACATTTCATTTTTCAGACGAAAATATATTTATACATAGATGGGGTTACATTTCCCATGGCTGGTTGCTGTCTGAAAAGAGTTCTATTTTTCTCTGGAATAATTGAAAAGCTCTCTTTGTGCTAAAGCCTAGCCATGTTGTGTAAAGAACATGATATTTGGCAGGAGCAGAGACCCTGGGAA
>NW_008677158.1:6513-16189 GCF_000695815.1 Acanthisitta chloris
GAGAAGAACTTGAGCAATTATTTCCACTTGCACACCCTTCCACACCTTTTTTAAATGCAGTTTTTATATTTTCAAGAAAAAAAAAAGTTTTTTTTCTTAGTTTCTTGTAGAAATTATACATTTTCTATAGCAGATATTGTGTTATTCTGTTTCTTCTTTTTTTTTTTTCTCAGACAGTTACTTACACTTCATCGTCACAGTTGAGAGGCTTTTCCAGTCTGTACCCTTGAGGCAGTTTTTCATATAGTTCTGCACATGTCATACCACAGTATGGCGTTCCACCTAAAGCAAAGTTTAACCATTGTCATGAACAGAAGAGGTTTTTACTAAAAGAAATTTTAATTTCATAGCAGAAATGCAAAAGTATGACTGACTTAAGTAAATTAGCCCAATGTTAGGGAATATCTTGTTGTTAATGCTTCCCTACTCCTCAATGCATTGTATTAAAGAGAAAAATAAAACTTAAGCATCAGCTTTTATCATCTGTGAGGCTGACGTAACTTACTTGGCCACTCTGAGGGCCTGCATCTGATTGTATTTGAACTGGTTTTGCAATGCTCTTGATGTCAATAGGCAAGGTATTCCTTCATTAGCAGGATATGAATAATATCCAGAATTAACTCCTGGAGCTATTACTGTCAAGCTGGTTTTGCCCCTTTCTGCAGATATTTGGTTGTTTGCAGATATTTGATTTTCAGGTCTAAACACACTTCAGTGTGTTAGTTCTCATCCATATTTAGTTCAAACCCATTTAGTAAGACAAGCTGGGAAAAAAATCAGAAAGCAAGACCATGACTACTGCAGCACACAGTGTGCACCTCAGTCAGTAAGCATCTCTTGGCCAGCAGACCATGGGGCACATGTCCAGGGCAAATCATGAAGCAGGTGTAACACAATGATTTTGAATGGTTTGAGGCTATATCACAATAATGATGCAAGAGGTGTGCACAGAAATGAACTCTAAATTTTATTTGAAGATTTATATTCAGAAATTTTCTTCAAGAATATTTGGAACAGGATGTAATTACCCCTGCACTCCACAAAGTCATGATTTGAAACTCAGGAAAGCTGAGGAAAAGCCACCCATCAAACTGAAAACATGTTGGATTTGGGCTATATACCATGATATGCTGGAGTTTATATTTAGGTATGGCCTGGGTTTTATAGTGCAATGAAAACAGGGTCATTATGGGTTTTTTCTCATTTAAAATGTACCTGAATAGAAAATCTGACAATTGCATCACCAAGCATACTGAAGCTAAATAAAATTCAGCAGAAGGAAACAGGAAAAAAATGAAATATGTTGCGAAGCAATATGGTTTTTAAAGACTGAGTAAATAGAGCTGCCTTGCCTCAGATTGTTTATTTGTGCAGTACAAAATTCAAATACTTACCTAAACTAACAATTTCCCATAACAGGACACCATATGACCATCTGCAATAGAAGGATATTATGAAGTGCAAATGAACACAACAAGATCTAATATTTTTAAATGGTACATAGTTTTGCTAGTATTCAGAGAACACAGATAAGTGTGATACATTCTTCTATATTTTTTTAGTAAGTTTTCCATAATGATAGGGATTGTAGACTAAGAAAGCAGGAGAATTAGCAAAATTAATCCACTCTGAGTCAACCAGAGGCCTTTATTAGATTGTGAGCTCTCAGGAAATACTGTTATTACAGAATTGCTTTGCCAAATTTCACTGTCAATTTCCTGGCTAAAACACCAAGTTCCTCTGGATTTCCCAAAGATTCAACAGCTTTCTGATTTCAAATGAGAAATATAGCTAAAGCAGTAGCCCATATCCAAGCAACTTGTGAACACAGAACTTGATCAGACACTGATTAATAGATAAAAGTTACTTTTTTTGGTTTGGGTTTTATTTTTGCTTCCATTATGCACTCACACTGACATGACTACTGAGTTTTTTGAGTTAGGAGTAGATGTCTCATGCTGACTGTCAAACTTTCTTTGATACTGAAAAATGTTTCTTTCTTTCAAAAATGCCACTTGAACACATACTTACACATCACTGTTTGTGGTATAAACACTGTAATTCAAAGATTCAATTGCCATCCATCTCACTGGAAGCCGGCCCTGGAAATCATTTCAGGAAAATTCATTTGTTTGTGGTTGGAATAGCAATATTGCAATTTGTATACCAACAATTGTTCTGTGTTACCCTACTGAAAACTGACTTTATGCAAGTAAGCTTTATCAAGCAAATAAACTTATTCAAGTTGTGTATTTTTACAGAAGAAATTCTTTACTGTGAGGGTGGTGAGGCACTGGAACACGTTGCCCAGAGAAGTTGTGGATGCCCTGTCCCTGGGAATGCTCAAGGCCAGTTTGGATGGGGCTCTGAACAACCAGATCTAGTGGAAGCTGTATGTGCCCATGGCAGGTGGGTTGGAACTAGATGACCTTTAAGGTCCCTTCTAATCCAAGCCATTTGATGACTCTATGATTCTATGATTTGCTTCCCAAAGGGACAATTCACATAAAGATAATAAAAAATTTACCCAACCAGCATCAAGATGAAATGCAAATAATTCCTAACTGATATCTTATGATGCCTCTGACCAACCCTGTTGTCTTGTCCACCCAGCAGTATTCCTGGTCTATAACTATGTAATGCTTATTACATATCCTCCTCTTTCAGATCTTCAAAAGCATTATCTCTGGATAGCTGTTTGTTCAGCTCACAGATCCTGACATACCTCTGGCTACTATCTTGCTAACTTTGGCCTTGTTCAATAGAATTAGACCAATTTACCTCATCTGGACAAATTCTGGTATGAAAATATTATTTTAATGGCTGTATAGATCCACCTACATCTTCATTTGCCAAATGTATATTATATTTTTAATAGTACATTTTTACAGAATCTCATAGTAAATTTCATGTAAAAATCCCAATAGTAAATTTTAGCTAAATTTTTTAAAAATAATTATCTTACTGCTGTTGTAATTCATATAGTTTTCAGTTACACTGTACGTTATCAACATGACATAGAATTTACTTCCAAGTAACAGATGTATATTAATAAACATGATATAAATATTTTACATGTTAATAAACAACATTTAAATAAGCAGTTCTGTAACACCCGTAAGTTTGCATTTTTGTTCATATGAATGCACAAAATAAGAAATAAGAAAGCAAAAAATGAAGAAAATAGACTATATGGGTTTGTTTTGATCCTTACCATGGTCTTCTTAACATAAACTTCTTGACCTCTCGATAAGCCAAAGTCAGCTATTTTTGCAACATAATTTTCTCCAACCAAGATGTTTCTTGCTGCCAAATCTCGATGAATAAACTAAAATAAATTTTTAGAAAATACAGAAATCACCACAGTGTGTCTGTGACCTTTTCATGTATTACTTTAGTGTTATATTTAAAATTGCAAACATTCCAAGTAAGAACATAAAAAAGCAATTGGCTTGGTATATCACTACCAAGAACATTTTAAACTTTGTCTGAAGATGAAAGCAGTTAACTACCATGTTGTTTGTAAGGTTTAATTCCTCTTCCATGATGCACCATGACATAGGAGTTGATAGGGTTAAGTGAACACAACAAAATAAATCTCATTCAGTGGGTGCTATAGAAGCTAAAATTGAACCCTTATTTTGATTTCATTAAAAGGCATAGTCCCTGAAAAATTATTTGCTATGCTTTCAGTGGGTAGAGAATTGATGACTGACCTGTTTCTGGCTCAAGTAGTCCATGCCCCTGGCAACGTCTGCTGCAAAATGCAGAAGCTGTTGAGATGAAAGTGTAGACGCAGTACTGTTGGCAATAGCAAATGCTGGGTCTGTCTCTAGTACTCGGCTTTTCCGAAGGAAGTCCAGTAAATTTCCATGAGGTGCGTATTCAATAGCAAGATAAAGATATCCTAATGAAACATCAGATAGTGAGTATATAATGAAGTAAAAGATGGTCAGTAATAGTCTGTGGAAACTTACACTGCTTTGAGTGAAAATAAAATAAACATAAATCAGACTGTAGGAGAAATATCAGACCGGCTAATTTCTAGAAGTAGAGAAGAATTTAGAGCTGTTGATGAACATGATTTATGAAGGATTAATATGGGCTTGTAGATCTAAACACAAGTTTGCTTGGCATTTTAACAAATGTTGCAGATAGATCTGTTTATGAGCTAGTGTTCCTATGGACTATATGGGCTGTACTGTGGGGTGTTTTTTTTAAACTGATTTCTAAAGTAAATGTGTTCAAGAGTATCTTACCCCTATGTTCACATGCTCCCAGAAGATTTATGATGTTGGGATGATGACCAAGTTTACAAAGAACTTCAAGTTCTCCAGCAAAATCTCTGTGATCATCTTTTGAAGCATACTCTGAAAATCAAATAAGCAAGCATTTATGTTTTCCTTTGAACTGAATTTATAACCATAATGTTTTTAATTATGATGACCCTGAGCTGCATGGGCCACTACTGCTTCAGCCCCAATAGAAAGAGAAAAACTCTAAGATACATTAGTATTTATTGAAAAAAGTAAGATTTTTCAATCAAAGGAAAAAAATGTGAGAACTCAATGTATGTAGCAGCCATCTGCAGAGAAAAAGTCTTAATATACCATGTCACTTCTCTTATTATTAGAGAATGTAAAATGTTGTAGCAGACCATATGAAAACTAGTGCCTAAAGATCTTTCCACATGTGTGCTGTTGATAATTTCTCCCTGCATGAAGACCTTGGCTTTTATTAAATTAATCATCATACTTGAGAGTGTGTCCTAATTTGCGTAGGTAATGACAAGTGAATTGTAATAAAACGTGCATTCTTTCAGTATTGAATGTATTGTAGTTCTCTCTGAAGCATGGCTGTCAGGCCCAGTGGATAAAAACAAAATGAATGATCTTCAAAGTGTGTGTATATATAGACGCATAGATATGGTTGTCCCTGAATGGCTTGGGTAAAGCAAGATGAGCAAATGCTGTGCCTCAAGACTAGCTCTGTGCTGCTCTCTATTAAATGCATCCTACCACTTTGCAGATGAACTCATGTGAAGGTCATACTGACTTATGAATTATAAAATACACAGTAGTTAATGGTATTAACCATTGAGGACAAGTAGAAACCAACCTGACCATGCAGAAATACAGTCTTTGACAAATCTTGGCCTAGTGACAGTTGATACACTTTAACTAGCAACACTGAATATTTCTTTTAGCTTCAGATGAGGGCTAGTAAGCATTTCTTATGACAGAGAAACACTTGGAATAAACAACCAAGGAAGTTCTTTGGTCTCAGAGTCTCTGGTCTTACTACCTTTCATCCTTTTTATTGCAGCATCCATGCGTAAGCCATCTTTCTTAATGCGTGCTTTCAGGACTTGCCCAAAGTTACCTTCCCCAATCACATCTTGAAATTTTATGTCATTCCACTCAAGAACTGGGTAAATAGTGGGATCTGGGCTGTTTTTGGCTTTCCTGCTCAGGGTGAGAGTACCCGAGTTAAACTGTACAGCTGGCTCTTCCCTCTGCAACAGAGTTAAGCAAATGACATTAAAGGTGATTTCTACTTCACTAAGCAATGCTCTCATTACACTTCCCAAATACTTGTGTGCTCACTCATGTACATACACACGCAGAGCCCAATCCGTCTCTTGCTTATGCAAGTTATCCTACTTTAGATGTTATTGGCATCAAGCGCTTTTGCCCAGATCCACAAAACTAATCAGGCTCCTAATTTATGCTTAAGTACCTTTGTAGATATGGGCCTCATGACAGTTTTAAAGTCATCTTAAAGATGAAGAACATGGGCAAAAAAATGTGAAAAAACTCAACTAAAAACCAGTTTTCAGTCTCAGGTTTGAGTTTTATCTCATATTAGGCTTAACTAAATCCTGTGTTGGTCAGGCTTAGTAGGAAGGGTGAGGCAAGAAGAAACAAGGAAATAAAAACAGGGGAATTGATCTTCCACCATACTTAAGGAGATACCTCCTCTTCAGTTACACATTCCCATGAAATACTTCTGTGGGAAATGTCTCAGAACAAGGAGCAGAAGCTGTCGGGTGTGTTCTGGGGACTAATCATCTCTACGGATGAGCCCTGGCCGCCTTGTTTATGAAACAACCTATTCCTATTCAGATACTTGTGAAAGAGCTCTTTGGCCCAGCTTCATTCTGCTTCACAGGTTTTGCTCTGAAGTGAGAGAAAAACGCTAGAAAGCAGAGTAATAAAGAGACTGCAGTGGGATACAAATATGTACATACACATATAGAGAGAGAGATCTTCATGTGATATTACAACTCTCAGCAATTTCCTCACAACCAGAACTATGATGTTTCCATTGACTGAACCCTGTTGTACAGTCTCCCGGTTGAAAAGCCATGAAGGAGCAGTCACTGATGCTCAAAGCAACATTAAATATGTTAGTTTTCAAAATTAAGCACAACTTCATAGAGGGAGAACAGGCTCCTCCATTCTGTCTGGCTTAGTGCTTGTTATACAGAAGTGTGACAAGGCAGAAAGGAGAGTGATTGCTTTAGCTCCAGGGTCACTAACAGAGAAGCTTTATGACTACAGTACCAACTGCATACATGAAAAGAAAACAGTATTTGGGAAGGCCAGGGAAAAGAAACTGGGAAAAAAAAGCATGGAAAATGAACTAAATAACAAAGATGACACAGAAAAGCTGGAAACCCACCACTACATTTTGGAAAGCTTGAGCCATTCGACGCTGAAAGTTGGCTTTCTTCAACTGCAGCATGATGAGAAAGGCCAGGAGAATAGTTACACAGGTCATCCCTGCGGAGCCAAGGATAGCAATAAGCAGCATTTTGCCTCCTTTTGATTCATATGGAGCTGTTGAGGAAACACACAAAGACTGCATCATTATTTCCAGCTTATTCTGGATTTAGCTATGCATTAACAATATACAGCTAAATACACCTGTCTTGTAAACTGTTTAAAGACATAGGGATACTTCCCTTTGTTTTCCAAAAATGTCACAGACATTGGATACTCTTGGACTTGATGATCTCAGAGGTCTTTCCCAACCTCATTGATTCTGTGAATTTCAGATGTACGAGTACCTGCAGGTTCTGCTGAATTCAGTCAGAGCAGAGCTAAAGTCACATTCAATGATCTAATAGTCCCGTTATATGCAGCTCCTTTAATTTATGAGCTGTTGGGACCTTTCGAGTGGATACACAGAAATGGTGCATGTTGTCACTTCACCAATGCCACACAGTGAATTAAGAATTAAATTTCAGTGATGCTGTGTTGTGTGTCAAAATTAAGAGAGAAAACTAAGGTTAAAAATATTATGACTCTGCCTTAGCTAACTTGTTTATACCAACAGCCCTGATTTGTGCAAGTCCAGCATGCTGGATTAACCAACCTCTAGTTTCTGGAAGAGTCTTCAGTTCAAACGATGTGTTAGGGTTGCTCAGACCAATGTTGTTCTGAGCATTAATCTGAACCTGGTACACCGTGTTTGGCTCAAGGCCCTTGAGGTGATACTGAGTAATGCTGGTGTTCTTTATGATAATATCAATGTGGTTGTACTCAGCCATGCCATAGATTTTGTAGCTGATGATGATGGAGGAGATGGAATGACCCTCAGCAGCTGTCCAAGAGATGACTGAGGATGTGTCTGTGGTATTAGAAAACCTGATGTTGTATGGTGCAGGAGGGATTCCTGAAAACAAACACAAACACACAGAGCATTGGAGTGTACAACCACCTCTTTCTCCTTCCTACAAAGAGCAAAACACTTTCCTCGGTGCTTTTGCTGTGCTAAACAGAAGCAGAATATTTTGAGGAGCTATGGTAACTGAATTCAACAGTTTTATGAATTCGATGTGGTGTCACCTCTGTTGCAGTACTCCAGACGTCCAGCAGAGGTCAGAATGGCATTCAACATTCTGTCTTTAGATGAAGAAATGTGTTCACTGAGCTGTATGCAAGTACATCATAATTGCTTTCAGATTAATGCAGAAAGGGTTAATTTCCTTCTATACTGAATCATCATTCCCTTGTGATTCCCATATTCCATACTCTCACTGCTGTAAGGCAGTCAGGATACAGGCCATTAAAAAGAAGGGAAATCAATACTAACATTTCCAAATACCCACAGTAGGGGCGAGTGCTACACTTGTGGACACAGCCATGACTATTAAGTAAGTGCCTTCCCCTGGAAAACAGTACCCTTATGTTTTTCTTAGTGCAGTTCAGCATCAGAGCTCGGGAAACTGCAGTGTCCCATGAAAGCCATACTTCTGTTAATACATGTAGGATCTCAGTGAGGGCTTCCTCCCTTTAAGGAGGAAGAAGCCCACCTCTCCAGTGTGTGGTATGTGGCAGCAGTGGCACCCATCAGCCATTCAGATCTGTTCAGCTGGCATTTCATTCAGATAAGGCATTTGTTCTGATGTTATGAAAGCACACCATACATGCCTCACACTCAAGGAATTCAAGGGCAGTCTTTAGCTTAGTGTGCTTAACTACTTTTTGCTCACAGCATTGCATATTCTCTTCTTCAAGTGCTGTCTGTTTCCATATTGTCATAGCTGAATTGAGTAATGATAGAACTTGGAGCAATGAACTTGGATGGCTCATCATTATGAGAAGGAAAAAAAATGCTATGTATGTCAGAAGCAAGAATTGCACTGCAATGAAGATACGGATTCTCAACCTTTTTTCTCCATTAAAAATAAAAATCATTATTAGTTCCTGTCCATTTCCAACAAAAGAATTTCTTTGGACACTGAGCTTTCAAAATAATAGTAATAACAACCACAAGTCATCATCAGGAACTGAATGTTACCAAAACGAAGGACTACACTTAATGTAGTCATCAAGTGACAATTAGTCTGATCACTGGGGGAAAGACAAGATATTAAACAGAAAAATGTGAATCAACACTTACTGTCACTGAAAGTCCATGCATACAGATAGTTGCTCCATTCTCCTTGGGACCTGGTGTTCACTCGTACCCTGCACATGTACTGCTGTCTAGGTTCAAGATCTTTAATGATCAAGGTGGACATATTTCCTGGCACTTGAGTAATAACACTGCTCTCATCACCGTTGTCATTCACGCTCTTTCTTTCCACTTCAACACGAATGTCATCCTCTGTCCTCAGTGTTAAAGGATGCCATGACAAATTCAGTGATGTCATACTTTTTGGAAAGAGAGTGAGACCTTCTGGTGGCGGAAGACCTAGGAAAAACCACAGTGAAACAGGGAACAACATTTCATATCTGGTTATGTAAGCTAAAATAGGGGTACCAGTAATTCCCAACCACTTGCTCTAGCTTGGGGAGACACAAGGTAATTCTCTCAGCCACCCCACACAATTTGGCAGAAGTGATATCTAAGAGGTGTAACTTCTTAGTTACATCAAAGAGGTGTTGATAGCCCCACAGTATCTTATCAACAACTGTTGTGCTAACAAAGGGGTCTCTTCAAAGGGTCTCTTCGATGAGCTGGTGCACTTTTTAGATGTGAGAAGCCAACTGTGTTGATGTCTTGTTAGATAGCTCCTGGTGCCATCCTCATTTATTTTGTGTGTCTGTATTCAGTTTGGGATCTATCCTCAGTGGACTACAAACTTTTCTGCTCATTCAAACATTTTCTTAAAGTAAATCGATCTAATTCTGAGAGGAAAGATGTTGGGAAAGGTGAAGGTTCC
>NW_008677159.1:0-716 GCF_000695815.1 Acanthisitta chloris
AAAGTGGGTAGTCAGTGTTGGTCTCTGGGATACAGGGCACTCAAAAAATAATCCCATCGGGTGATGCTCCTGCGGTTCTGGGAGCAATCGGCATCCCTGTGTGCATTCGTCGTGACATTTTGTGAAGGAAAAATAAGCCGTGTATACATATATGAACATTAGAAAATCTGGATTTATTAGTTCAGTTCATTAAAGTACTTGCCTTTTTGTGAAATGTATTCTTCATTCTTGACAGTATTGGTTCTGGCTTGCAATTAATTAACATTCATCAAATGTAGAGTTCCTTATGGGTATGGTGGAGACTTCGGTGCATAATCCATTACATTTGCATTCCTGGTTCCATTTCCCTCACCTTGCCAGTTCTCTTTTTTTCTCTTTTTGAATAGTCATTCCCATCTCAGTTTGGTTCTGTCCCATTCATCATTCTCAGTTTGTTCAGTTCTCTCGCCCCATTCTGTTTCTGTCTTCTATGCTTTGCTGGCCTTTAATTGTTATTCTTGCCTTGTTTCTCTGTTCTCACTGATTCCAAGTCCCTGTTCTTCCCATCTTTCCTTTCTGCGTGTCCCTCATTCAGAGTCTTGCTTGAAATTTTTTTCCTTGAGTTTCCTCTGAGGATCCTTGCTCCAGCTATTTTTGACACTACAATTTCAGAAGACTTTGGAGTTGTCCTGTGTTTAGAATGACTGCCTCCTTCCTCCATGCTGCCCAGGCCTCAT
>NW_008677159.1:736-13359 GCF_000695815.1 Acanthisitta chloris
TAAAGCCCTAGCAACTTGGGAGCAGGTGAATAGTTTTGGCAAAACTATATGTAACTGAAAAGAGTGTCTTACTGGCAGTCTCAGAAACAAGAAGTTCTAGGAACCAGGCTCAGAACAAACAAACTGGAGCATTTTTAGCAGTGAGGAATTTATTTAACTTTTTAAAAGGAGTTGTCATGTTTCTGCAGAAGTGGGGAAAGAAAGGCAAGGGGAGTAAGGGATAAGAATAAAACTGGGCTAAAATGTATGTGAGACTCCCCTGAAGATACTGTTGTTGTGCTGATTGATGCTCCTGTTGTACTCATAAGGTGAGTTAAGTGATCCTGGCATAGAATGACAGTGTTAAAACTTGCAATTAATTTTTACTCCATTTAATTTAAGGAGTAAAACCAGCTCAGATTATTTTTGTTTGGAAAAGCTAAAAAAGTGTGTTGCCTTTTAAAAGAACACAGGGTCGGAAGCATCCTTCACACTGGCATTATGCATGTATTGAGAAGGATTGTGGAGATGATACAAATCCCCTTTATTTCACTTTTAAAAATCTGTTCTCTTTCTTCCAAAGCTCTCCTCAGTTTGCAGTGCTTAAGGATGGTGCATCTACTTACTTTAGTTGTTTCCATATTGTATATAATGTGGGGAAAGTGATTGTTTCTTACTATGTTATGGTGTAAGTGTGACCATTTGCTTGTGTGATGGTGTTACTGCCTTCCACTCTCAAGTGCAGTCATATTTAGAAGTAAATGTCCATCTGCAGTGTTGTATTTTACTGTGACAGCTGTCAGAGAATGAGTGACAGTTCAGTCGCCTGCTTCTCTTTCTGTCCACCCACTCACAGTATCTGGAAGATCTTCAAATTGAATTAGTACACAGCCTTCTCAAACAAAAGCTGTGAAAACGACCTGGGAAATCAAGAGCATTTTTGCTGCCTCAAAATGTCAGGCATTCAAAGTAGTCTAAACTTGCACTGCATACTTTTTCCTCTCACATCTTTCTATGCTGCTCTATATTTTTCTTGCTTTTAGTATCCTCATTTTTTTTTCTTTAAATAGCTATTTTCTTTCTCTGTACAATCTTAGAAAGCAGATATTTCAAGAATATGTTAGTCCCAATAGAAATTCTTTTCATAATCTCTTGCTCAGATTGTAATTTTGTGTGTGCATTAAACAGGTATTTAGTTTCAGGATAATAAAAATGGAGTCAGCAGATTTGACAGTGGACCCTGCAGTAAGGCATGAGCTGTAGAGCAATTCTGCCTGCTCTGTGTGCCTTATACAGAGTGGATCAAACCCTTAACACCATGGCTATGAATAGTATATATATATATATAGGAATTATTTGCCCAGATTTCATGTAAGATGGCAGGTGCTGTTGGTTTGTATTCACTGCATTCTTAACCTGTTATTTCTGCAAAGAGCAGTTTCATTAGTGATTATAAACTTCAGCCAAGTCTTGTATGTGTGCAAGTCATTTACTGGAGTAGGCTTGTCCTTTTAAGCTGTACTGGGCACATCTGACAGTTTCTAAAATGGTCGTTGTATTAGCAGAAATTCTCAAATGCTAAGACAATTGCTCTGAGGATAACAACTGTACTAGTTGAATGTAATCTTGTTAGGCAGATTTTATCAGGAGGAATTAGGAGTTTTGTTCTTAAAAATATTTTGGAAAACAAATAGAGGGTGATGTGCCCATGATCACACAGGAAGTCTATAGCTGAGTACAGTGCTGAACCTGAGATCTGCCAAAGTTCATCTTAGGCCATCCTTCCTGTTAGGGTTCTACATTAATATATTCCAGAGATTGTATCAGCTGTGTGGGTACAAAAATGGATTTTTATTTCTCTTTTTAACTGTTAAGTCCTCTATTTTCAATGCTCATTTTTTGTTTATAAACAGTAATTAGTAACTTCATCAAAGTGTGGGGTTTTTTTTGTTTTGTTGTAGACTGATGTTCTACACTGTACTGTCCAAAGAACTCTGCAGGTCACTTATTTTTCACTGATGGGATGCTGTGAAGACGCATTTGAGATTCGTTGCTTGTAGCTTTTCTTATAGCATCCTTAGGTCTTGAAATACTGGAAAGAAATTAATTCTGGATTAAATTTTGCCACATTTGTAGCACAATGAAATGTTAAACCTTTATTGAACAAGATACATGTGGTTTGAGCCAGTTGTGGGTTTTAGAAGAGAGGGAAGGGTCAGGGACATGCACCTTTTCTCCTAAGAGCTTTTTCATTATGTTTTCCAGCACTCCGGGCTGTAGTTCTTGATGATTTGTGAGTGCTGTAATGTAAGCACAGTAACAGTACAGAAGGTTCTGTATTTGGAAGTGTTCAAAGAATAAAGATGTTGGATAAGGAGTGGTGATGTGCTCTTTCTAGGCTCATCTGTTTAGAGTCACTCGTTTGCTGTTCTTGGCAGCAAAATAAACATTATGACAGAGACATCAGCTATCATTCATTTAGTTTATTTCATTCCTTAATGTCCTTGGGTCTTGTGGAGGTTGGTTATTTATGGCACACAGCTGAGAATAGTAGTAACGTTTTTATTTTGTATTAGCTCTGAAAGCATCCAAGATCATGATTTTTCTCCTGTTGAATCAGATTAATTTCTTGTTAATTGCTTTGGTGTCTTAGAGTTGCAAGATCACAGATTTACAGTCCTCTATGAAACTGTTGAAATTCAAGGAGAAATATTTCTGTAAAACAGATAAAGTGGTGATCTAATTCTTTCTCATCTCTGAGCCAGACCATTTCTTAGGATAAAATACACTGCTAATGGAAAGAATTTGCTATTTCACGCAAAATATCTTACACAACAATCTCTTTCTGTCATGTACCTGCACACTGCTATTTTGGCATGCCTGTGTGCATTTTATTGAGTGACTCCTGACTTTGCATGCAAATCTGCCTCTGTGTCTTGGGTGGGAACAGGGTGTTCTCCATCAGCACAGGAAAGCAAACCAAATAAGTCTACAGCCTGGTGGGAGGTGGTGATGCTCTTACAAGGAGCATGGTACATTATAATTTTCAGCCCTCCCAGGAGGTGCTACTGTGGTGTTGTATAAAATCAAAGCTTTAACAAGATAAACAGGAAAACTTTATCCACACATTTGTTTTACATTTGAGGTTGGTTTACGTGATTGTTAGGCATGAATGCTGAAATTGGTGAGGCCTGTATTTCATTTGCAGTTTCCAGATTACTAAGTACTTTGCCCCATACTCTTTTTTCCTAGAAAATTTATGATTCAGTCCTTCAAATGTTTTCTTTTGTAGAAATCCAGTGTGAAATTGCTGCAAAGTCAGGGATGATTATACAGAGAGTAGTGCTGAATTCACGGCCTGGTACGTATTTCTGTCCAGTAATGGAGCAATGTGTTGGTTACAGTTGCCTAATGCTCCAAAGTGGTGAGGGTAGAAACAGATACTAACTTAAGATATTGACATTCATATATCTTGATATTGCATGCAGCAATAAATGATGTTTATTGTGAAGTGCATTTATTTAGTCTGTATAAACAGATTTCTAAACTCTTGGGTGAAAGAAGAAGGGTTAATGCGTAATAGATGAGAAAACCCTAGGGGCTCAAAATGAAATAAGTTAGTAAACACGGCTTTTTAGTTCTGGCATTTGGTTTTTTTGCATTTTAAGAAATGACTAAAGTGCAGTATTTTGTTACTATATTTGTTTCCTCTTAGTGAATATTGGAAGTTTTATTCCTCCCATGTTTCAAAGTATCTGTTTTTTAAATTTATGCTCTTTTATTTCCTTGCTTACACATGTGTATTGTTAGGGATGTCAGCACAATATTTTGAATAGTCAGTTTATAAATTATCTATTATGGAAGACCCACATGTGTATATTAAGTTTTGGGGGGAGTATTGCATGCTGCTTAATGCCAAAAGAGTTCTAAGAGGTGAGAATTAGTGTGTGACCTGCAAATAAGCCTTTCACATGTTGCAGCAGTAGCTTGCTGTAGTCATGCTTAAACTCTGACTTAAAATATCCAAGGGTATCTGGCTGTCTCCTATTAGTGCCAGTGGTTCCAGTTGTCAGTCTGATTGATCTGCTGCATGTGGTACCAACTGGAGGATGAAGCCTCCAGTTCTGAGGCTCATGGCACAGTTTTATAGGTGTTTCTGTGAAGCTTTAATTTAAAAGGTCTGTTTGAACCTGCAAAGGGATGCTCTTGCAGCAAATGCATGTGCAGTGGCTGTGGCCTGTATTCCCTCAATCTCGCTTGACTCAAGAGGCCAAAAGGTGGGAGTTTAAAACTTACTGGTTAAAGTTTTTGGTCATTAGCTACTGGCAAAATAGTGCACAATGGTTTTGTTATATGAGAAGTCCAAATGCATGTCTCAGTTTTGCAAGTTAGGGGCTTTTCAGCCCATGAGAGTATACAGAGCCATTTTTGAGAATGGGAACAGCACTTTTTTTTTAATTTGCTCTAATTGTTCATAAAAATTATGTGCAGCAAACTGCATGAAAACTGTCAGTCAGTGCAAGTACTTTGTACTGGCCTGGGTAAGCATGAGCTGACATGTGAGCAGGCCTTCAGTTTGGATGGTGGCAGTGCACTCATTTAGATCATAGTTCGTGATACAAAATCTGAAAGTTTTGTAGTTTTGTACCTGAGTAAATATATAACCTAACTTACCCTAAAATTGACCACTTTAAATAAAGGCCTTTGCATATTGATTAAGGGATGGTCTATATTGATTCATTTATTTGTTTGATTTTAAAATAACTCTAGGTAAGAATGGAGTGCCAGTGGCTGAAAACTTCCGACTGGAACAAAGTACAATAGCTGATACAATCCAAGCAGGACAAGTGCGTGTTAAAACCCTCTATCTCTCTGTGGACCCTTACATGGTATGTCATAGACTTAGAGCCAAGTCAGAATTGGTTTTTTAAAATACATTCAACACTGTACCTGTCATGATGTTTACCACCAAAGTCTCCAGTTATAGGACAAATATATCTCTGGTATACCTTAGAAATTGATTGATTCTAATGGAGTTATATTGGGAAGGAATTTGGCATTGATGTGCTTATGATATATATAGGAATATGACTTTATAGGACCAGGAAGAGACTGTGAGCCCTGGTATGCCATTGCAGATTTGTTTGTATCAGCTTTTTCTGAACTTTGCCTTTTTTATATACTTTATTTTTTCCAATTCTGCAAATTGTAGAAATCATGTGGTTGGGAGACTTGTGGATTGAAACAGACAGACCCAGTCTGTAAAATTTTGATATAAAGAGAATTCTGATCATTTAGTTCCTGCATAGATGGAGATGGTAGAAAAGAAACAGTCTTAATTTCAGGCAAGTAGGTTTAAGAATCCTGAAGTACTAACTCTAGCTATAGGGGGAGATGTCAAGAAAATAACTTTGAGATTTCAAGCTGTTTCACTAAGCAGATCTCTGTCAGGGATGGTCTACATATACTTGACTGCTCTTCAGTGCAGAGGCATGGACTAAATGACTTTTGGCTGTTCTTTTCAATCCTATATTTCTGGGATTTATTCAGTTAAAGAAAGGCATTTGTAGTTCTTGTCAGACCTGAGCCGGTCATCTTCGTTTGCAGTTTGCACTTTGAGACAGTGTCTATAGAATATGTTGGCTTTGGTGACGCCTGCTGGAAGAGATCAGAATGGTCCATCCACCTTTTGTACTTAATTTGAACTAATAAACGAGCTATGTGTTCCACCAAAGCCTTTCATTAAAGCCTTGTCTTTCAGCGCTGCCGAATGAATGAAGACACTGGCTCAGATTACCTGCAGCCCTGGCAGCTGTCTGAAGTTGCTGATGGTGGCGGCGTTGGGGTTGTGGAGGAGAGCAAGCATGATAACCTGGCTAAAGGAGACTTTGTAACTTCCTTTGCTTGGCCCTGGCAGACAGTGGCAATTCTCGATGGAAGCTTGCTACAAAAGGTAATATAAATGCAAAGCCTAGGTTGTCACTATTTATTTTCCAAAACCTTTATTTTTTTCTAGATAGCTGCTAATAAAACTAATTTTTGGTCAAAGCCAGTGTTATTGGAACAACATGTTCTCAACAGGCAGATCAACTCACAGGTGCCAAGATCTATATGAAGTTCTCTTTTTTCTTAAAAAAGAAAAATATAAATGCTTTTGTTGGTTACCAGTCATGCCAGTATTATTTCAACTGTTGGTTTTTTATTAAATTTCAATGAAACTGCTTCTGTTAATTAATTCTGATAATTATTCTAATTCTAGTAGAACTCCTGATCCATGAGACGGTTGTAAGACATAGAAGGCTGTAGATATTTTTAATTCAGTTTATTTCACGTAAGTTAGTAAAAGCTTTTACATTCACAGAAGAAAGGGTATCCAATACTAAGTTGAAAGCAGAGATGTAACGGTGGGACATTGTGTTGATTGTTCTCTTGTAATGCAGAAAAGCGTTGTAGTTTGAGAATTTATACTTTCCAATAAACTCCTTCCCTTAGGACCTTTTGCCACTGATCTGCAGTCATAATATCTGATAAAACAGTGCATAGAGATAGTTCACCATTGTTGGAAACTTATCTGCCAGCTGCTTTTGACACTTACATAATTTTTTGTGAAGTACTTTGTTTCAAAACTTTTTCTAAAACTCCGGAAATACAAAGTTTCTGTATAAACTTGTTATTAGGATAGAACTAGTTTACAGATAGCTCTTCATTTGCACCTTGCCTGGTAAATATCCTGAGTTAGTGTTCTATCCTAACGAGCAGCAAAGCCTCACCTTAAAACCAGATGAACACCACCATGTTTTTCTGTTTTGTAGCTTGTTCCACAGCTTGTAAATGGACACCTTTCCTACTTTCTTGGTGCAGCTGGCATCACTGGACTGACAGCCCTGTTAGGTGTCAGGGAGAAAGGGCACGTGGCCGTGGCTGCAAATCAGACTATGGTGGTGAGTGGAGCAGCTGGTGCCTGCGGCTCTTTGGCTGGCCAGGTAGGTAGGCTTGAGACATACAAACACACTCTGTTACCAAGTTCTGTCTTCTGAAACATGCTGGTTATTAAACATGCAGATAAAATAATTGTAAACATGAGCAGGTATAACTCCATGGGAAGGGCCAGTTTCACAGACTTGGTGCACACAGTCGCTGAGAAAGATTTTAGATGTGAAACTTCAGTTTCATGAAACTGGGATAGGAGAAAAAAGGCCACAGTGATTACTTGTTGCTAGCATAAGTAAACTAGATGGTATAAATACGTGTACTTGTTTTATATTTATATGGCAGTCTGCTGTTTGAATAGTCTTTGTATTGACAAAGACTTTCTTTTTTTTCTGTATTAGAAAATAGTAAAAATGTGTGGTAAACCCTTCTTTGTGCTGTTCCATTACATCTTTTGTGCTTTGACATTTCCAGCCCTTTTATCCTCCTCAGCTTTGCAAAACCTGTTGCAGTGTGTCTGTGTGTATGTGCATATCTACAAGTATATATATGTGTGTGTATATATACACATGAGTACAATAGGTATCAAGCAAACTTAAGACTTACTGATAAGAGGAGCTATGAAGAAATGATTCATAAGTAAATCTATAAAGAATGTATTTCATCAGTGATTGTCTAATTTATTCGTTTTTTGTTTATTAGCTACATTACAGTACTTGGGAGATGGTAATTTTATACTGTATTTGATTCTCCAGTATTGCCAGTCATTGGTGGCTCCACAAACTAAATCTTCTGCAGTGGGTTTGGAAAGATGATGAGTTTTGATTGTACCTGCCCCTCATCTAAGTGTGAGGAGGGAGTGACAAGAGGCAATTGTGTCGCATGAGATTGGAGAGTGCACTGGACTTTGCTGCCTGGGGTTTAGAGGAATAGGGGATGACTGTAACACCCCCTAAGGCATTCTTTCTCCCACTGGTACCTTTATGCAGATGAATGATCTAACTTCTCTTTATTGTTTCGGGGTTTTGATTGTCTGGGGTTTGTTTAACTCTGTCCCCACAGATTGGCCATCTGGAGGGCTGCTCTAGAGTGGTGGGGATCGCTGGCACAGATGAAAAGTGCTCCATTTTAGTCCAAGAAATGGGATTTGATGCTGCTATCAATTACAAGAAGGGGAATGTGGCAGAACAGCTTCGTGAACTCTGCCCGGGCGGTGTGGATGTTTACTTTGACAATGTTGGTGGAGACATCAGTGATACGGTTATAAGTCAGGTGATTATTCCAGCTGACAGGTTTATTCTTGTGATTTTCCAGTGGCTGTGTGTCCAGCTTTGAATTAATTCATACTGGAATCCAGCCTGTAATACTGCAAAGCAGGCTTTCCACTTCAGTGGTCTAATCCAAGTGCTGACCCTGGTCTTGAGAAGAAATCAGATATTTGAAATCAGTGTCTGTCATTTGGACCAGCCCGGCAGTACAGTAATAAAACCACAATTTCTGTATCTTGTTTCTCCCATTTTTCACTAGGAGACTTGGTAATATTCTATAAAAACATTGTTTGTCAGTGTAGTAATCTTGTGTTTTATAGGCTTTGGTTTTCTAGGTTCATGAAAGGCCAGCTCTGCTGGGCCTCCATGAGGACTCTTTGCTGTTAACATTCAATCACTCTGTCTCATGGCAGAGAGGCTTTGGTGGCAATGCCATCTTTGGAAGCTCTAAATTACAGCTGCATCCAAGAGCTGTATCAGACTTCTTTGTCCTATTACCCTTCTTCTCCTGACCAGAAGGGTACACAGTAAGATAACAATTTCTTATATTCCTTGTATTTAGTGCCTTGTAAAATTACACGGTGCTGCTGAGCATTAATTTTTCCATTATTGCTCTGCATTTACCGATTTGAATGTTGTCATAGGTTGAATGGAACTGTGTGCAGTTCTCCCACTCTTTTATAGGAAATGTGGCAAAAATTTTGCAATATAATCTATTACATCTCTGAAAAAATTAGTTTCTGAGACTGAGGAATGTAATTTTTCTTACTTTGTGCTGTCCCAAACAGATGAATCAGAACAGCCATATCATCCTGTGCGGTCAGATTTCTCAGTATAACAAAGATGTGCCTTATCCTCCTCCGCTGCCTCCTGACATAGAAAAAATACGGAAAGAAAGGAACATCACAAGGTACATTTCTCCTCCAGAACTTGTGACCAGGTTCCAGGTGGATTGCACACATGGTGTTGTGACTCTGATGTTTGGAAGGTAGTCTGTAGATCTACATTAGGCACATGTAATTGGAATAGAATGTTGCCATGCCTGAAAAGGAAACTGTAATCACAAGGTCAATAAATCCTTTCTCTTACATTTGTCTTTATCAGCGTAAAGGGGTAGGATGGGAAGGGATGTTGTTACATAGAGTCATAGATGTTTGTTGTTACGCTCTGTGGCTGCTTGATTCAGTCCTGAAATCTCTGACAGGTTCTTTGGTACGAGGGAATGTGTTGCTGTGGTTCTGTTCTCAGGTGTTTTGCAGAGTGCCTTCTCTCAAAGTGAATTTGTTCAGGTAGAGAGAAAATCAGATATTTTAAAAGTAAGGATGCAGCTGTGCAGTGATTTTAGTGAAATTATATTTTTAGTATTTGGGGGTTTATTAGATAATGGGATTGTAAGTGTGGCAGATACATACAGGTAAAACATTTTTGTCATGACTCTGGGAATTGCTCAATCTCCAGTCAGGATTCAGGTGGAGCTAAGGCAGAGATTAGGAGCAGAGTCTTAGGAGACTTTTCGGTCATTGCATTGAAGACAGTTGGGGAGACACTTGATTTCTGTGCAAATATATTGTCCTCTTCTAATTCAGATTCTTTTCTTGTCCCTGTTAAAAAATGGAAAAAAGTACTAAAATACACCGTGCATAATAGAATGTAGTGGAGACTTTAGTCAGTATATTGCTACAAGTTACTGTAATTTGTAATGATCATTTCAGTTTCTCAGTTGCTATAGAAAACCGTAACAGCAGAGTATGCAAAATTTTGGGGAGCCATTTAGTTGTAGGTCCATTAATTACTCTCCCCACAAAAATAGTAGGAATTTGCTCACATTTTATGGACATTTGCTTATTCTGGTGATACTACTTGACTTTTACTATTCTTGTCTCTTATACTTGAGCAGAATTACTTGTCTATAACCAATGTTACTGTCAAGCTCCCACTGCAAGGAGCTGTCACAACAAACTGGCAAAGCTCTGAGCTACATCTCATTGTAATTAGTACTCATAGACCTTCAGTTTCAACAGTGCTGTTTCCTGAAAAGATTTATAAAGATTTCAAAATATGTTTACCAACATTTCTTAAATCAAAGCTCATTCTTTTGTTTCACAGGGAAAGATTCTTAGTGTTGAACTATATGGACAAACAAGAAGCCAGTATATTACAACTCTGTCAGTGGATCCAAGAGGGTAAACTGAAGGTAAGAACTTTAAAATTTTATCTATGGCCTTTGATACTGTCTCCTCAGATCATGGTCTGACTACAAGAAGATCAATTTCTTTGTCTCTGCCTCTCTTACTGTGCCTCAGAATGGAACAGTTTCTTAAAACTGTGTAAGTATAATTGAAAGCTCATAAGGTAGCAGTGTTTTAGAAGGTATGTGCTGAGGATGGTCTGACTGTAGTATTGCAGACTTCTAATTACATGCTGCTCATGTATCTCTTCTTTCTTTCAGCAGAGGGTGCAAGTGCTTTTTTACTTGAGACATCAGGCCCTCAAAATTATGTACTTTCAAATACCTGATTAGTTAAGTGTCCTGAATGCTTTTCAGGATCTTGTGTGAAATTTTGTTTCAAGCTTTATAATCACCATTTATTATTTTGTGATGGGTGTATATTTAATCCACCCCTTCCCTGTGAGGTCTGTCTAAATTAGTTTTTGTTTCTTTTAGTGATCAATAAATTTTCCTGGGAAAATCCTGAGATGTGAAATTTTGGCTGGGGCAGGGATGTTCCAGTTCTGATTGAAGAATTAAATCACCTGCACATTTATCAGAAAGTATTCACACCTCTCTTGATTAAAGAAGCTGGTCCAAAGAGAACATTGTCCATTGTAGCCAGAGAAAACTTTAGATTTTGGTAGTTTCTGTGGCAGTTTTTTGGCATGCTTCTAAGAAATGTGAAATGCTAATCTTGTTTGAAGAAAACTAAGCCCACTTGTTTACACTGACAGGTCAGAGAGACCATCGTAGAAGGCTTAGCTAACATCGGTGGTAAGATTTTTACATCATTTTCTAAGACTAATAATGTGATTAAATACAACAACATTAGAAGTTAACTACCTCCTATATTTCATTTGCCAATTCAGATGTTTGTATTTTATAAAAAAATTATTTTTGTTATTTTTTTCCCCAAGGTATTAAAATGTTCTCTAAGAAAATTATTTTGTATAAGAAAATCATTGAAAATAATTTCTTTTTGTTTTGGTATTGAGAGGAATTAATTCTTAGACTGCCACCGTAGCAGCTGATGACAGTCATCCTGATCTTACAGGGTTAAACTGCTGCACATTTCTTAGAACTTGTGTCTAAGAAAATGCTATTTTGAAAACCTCAGACTTACACTTTAAAAGAATTCTAGAGTCTAACAGAGCTTGTTATGAATTTGCTGACAAAAAATAAATTGAAAAGTGCACACAAGAACAGGGAAAGCATATTAGAGATTGCCAAAGGAAATTAGTGCTTGATAGAACAAAATATCCTGTCAGCTGCGCAAAATAACTGTAACAAAGGAAATATAAAAATGAAGGCATCTTGTGAGATGAGCCATGTGATCCAAGATGTGCTGTAAAAATGCCTCTCCCTCAAGTAAGAGGGAAAAGTATGATTTAGTCCATTCAGTCTTTATTCCCACAAGATTGGAAACTAGTAGAACTGAGCGCTAACCAAACCTTAGAGATTTCACTTTATTCCAGTCATTACTCATTGCTGCTTACCAGTATACCTATGTATTTTGAAAGAATTTGGTCAAATTATAGCAGTCATATTTCATACTTTGTTCACTTAAAGATTTATTCTTTTGCAGCAGCTTCTCACACTTGCTGTATTGCATGCAGTATTTGTAAACTTTTTTCTTTCACAAGAGTTTGTGAAACTCACAGCATTTGTGGGCTCTCCAGTCATGCCTTGTCTTTCTCTTTGGTATTTGCATGACATATCACAAAAGCAGCAAATGTAACCATTACTTTGTATAGGGTCAAACAGTTGCTTACAGGTCAGGATTTTAATTATACAAAACTGCCCTCAGCAGTTTATTTCAGACTAGTTTTTCTTCTTCTTGTCTTAATTTAGCACAGAGGGATAAATGTATTTAGGTCCAAAACAGGATCTCTCCTTCTTGGGAAGTTGTTTAAAACATCAGCTTCTACCCTATTTTGTTTCTTTTTTAAAAGTTACTTGCCACATTTTGGTCGGCACTAACTTATTTCATTATTTCTTTTGAAGCTGCTTTCCAGTCCATGATGAGTGGAGGCAATATTGGAAAACAGATCGTCTCAGTTTCTGAGTAAAAGTCATTGGTTCCAGAAAAGTAATTGCATTCTGTCTGTAATAGTGAGCTAGTTTTTCCATTAATTTCTACTTTATTAAATAAATTTTCTTAAATAATAAATATTCTTAAATGATAGAAATTAATGAATTCTTATATGATGATAAATATAATAAATCATAAATTA
>NW_008677160.1:0-4606 GCF_000695815.1 Acanthisitta chloris
CTGCCCCCAGTAATCAGCATCTCGGCTTGCAGAGCCCCTCCGGCCCCCCCAGCCCCTTCCTCCCCTGCCAGAAGCTGCCGCTGCCTTTCTCCAACCCACATATGTCATGTCAACAATCAATGAATGCAGGATCACTGCCGGGGACAAAAGGGGAACGCGCTTTGATTTTCGGAGCAGCTTTGTTGCCTTGTTCGATTCGCGTCCTTGTCCTCCTCTCTGAGCTGTCACTGATGGTTTTCCAGCACCAAATCCCACCAGGCAGTGCCAGGATACCCCATGCCACCCAGCAGGGACCAGGAATGTGCCAGCCACTGGGATGCTGCTTCTTCTACAAATTCCTTTACACAATGAGACAAGGGGTGCTATTGCCCAACCTGTAGCCCACAGCCCCTCTGGTGGTCCTTGCCAGCCTCAGCCGGTGGCCCGTGACAGGGCTGGAAACAATTAAACCTGACTCTGCTCCCACCACGTGGTGCAGCTGGCAGGTTCACGAGGTGCTACTGGTACCTCATTTCTCAGCCCCTGCCAGGCACCAAGTAACAGCATGGCAAAAAAAAAAAGTGTGGGCTTGCTGGTTCTTTGGGTGTTTTGGCCATTCACCCAGGGACTGGGGGATGCTTGGGAGTCCAAGCACTGTCCTGGCTTGGAGAGAGCTGGAATCAGTCACCCACTGCTGCAGCCCCTTCCTCTGCTGCCTGGTGGGACCCATAGGGCTCATAAGAGAGTAACCATGTCCTCAGCCTTAGCTGTGTCATTTTAGTACCAGCTCTGACATCCTGACTGCTAAATGCAGTCAGCTCTATTTCAGCATTAACATTTTACAGCAGATCACAATTTTTCCTTTGCTGAGAGCCCATGGACAGGCTGGAAACCACAGGTACAGAGCCTGGGTTTCCAGAAGTCACAAAGAAACTCCAGCTGCTGCAAGTGCCTGTCTCACTCTGCCTCCCATGAACTAGATAAATGCAATTTGAACTCCAGCTCACTTCCCTCACTGCTCTGGCACACGTCTCCTACACAAATGTCTTTGCTAAGTCTCAAGAGACGAGGAGTAGGGGAAAAGCAGAAGGATGGAGCCACTTGAACCTGTCCTCGCTGCTCAGCCTAAGAGCAATTCCAGCTCTGCAGAAGACAATAGAGGCTGTGTTGTTTCCAGGAAGGAAGCACCTGGGCCAGGTCATCAAAGCAGCTTGTGTTAGGAGGTCACTGGCTGTATCGAGCTCTCCCAACTCTGCTTTCATCCTCTCACTGCCTGTTAACTCCCAAACCTCCCACCACAGGCTGCTTCACAGCACAGCCTCTCCCAAGTGGGTCCTGCAGGCATCAAACACCCTCCTCAGGGGACCTGATGTGGACATCAGTGTTCTCCAAAGCTCAAAATACACCCAGGCACTTTTGGGGCCCCAGTGATGGTCCCTGTCCATTGCCAGTCACCAGGACTGTTGTTGGAGCCCTTGTTCCCTCAGCTCCCCCCACAAACTGCCCTTCTGCAGCTCAGCCATCTTACCATCCCAAACACACTGAGCCAAACTAAGAGGGGTAAAACAGAAGAGGGCACAGTAGTGTAGAGAACCATGCATGAGGGAGCCCACAGGTGTCTTGACAGCAAGACCCACCTCCAGCAGCAACTGGGGCCAGACACTTTGAGAAATGAGAAGGCATGAACCCCCCAAAGTCACCGTCAGAGGATCCACATACCCAATCCCAGTAATGACACTGGATAAGCATCAAGCAAGACACTAATATAAGCCCATAAATTATACGATCTCTGTATCCTCCTCACCCCCTCCAAGGCTGCTTCGTTCTGACTTCAGTGATTCACGAATTTTCCCCCAAATTAGTATTGAAAAATCAAACATAGTAAATCCGTCAAAGACCTCTGAGCTTTGTCCAGAGTCACCAGCACTTGTGCTGTCTCTACATTTCCTGTAGAGCAGTCATAAGGATGTGCTCTGTCTCCTCTCCCATGCACTCTCACTTCAGATGTCCCTTTCCTGCCCAATGTCCCTGGAGGAGAAAGGATCACTGCCTCCCAATTATTCCCATCATTTCCTTATTGCTACTGCATCACTTTGAGATACAAACTATACACCCAAGGTGAAACCTTCCCACAGATCACTGCCCACCCTGCAGGACCCACCCTGACTTGGTCAGATCCAGCCCTGGAGAAAGTCCGGGATGGCGGTCCCGGCTGCTGTCCAAGCCTCACACAGCCACTGCCCTCCAGCCTTTCTGTCTCAGCTTGCTTTAAATTTCAAACACGCTGATTCAAGTCAAAAGCTTTTCATGCTAAACAGAAACTGAAAGTCTTGATCTGGCAGAGGCACTGGCAAAATTTTGTCCATGGGGGGAAACCACTGGGGACGAGGGGAATGGGGTTTGTAAAGCCTGGTGCTCCCACAGAGGAGGGGGTAGGGAGAGCTTGGAAACACTTAAATGGCAAAACGTGTGGAAAAAGTAAGGACAGAGAGGCCAGGATGTTTAAGGTTCGTTTTTAATCCCTGCCAATGAATTTCCATTCTGTGCCAAAACTGAAGTAAACTGCTTTGATCTGAAAAGGAGGAGAAAAACACACGCATGGATTCTTGGCTTCTTAAAACAACACAGATGACAAAGGAGGGAACTATGATGAAAATTAACGTGGCACAGCTCTGCTGACGGTGACATTTTAAAATGCCCCTTTCCTCCAAATACAGAGGGTTTTGGAGGGGGTCAGTTAGGAAACAATAATTACACAGGTCACAGCATCTCTTAGCACACATCCCTCCCTCCCTCTGAGCCCCCACCAGCAGCCACTGGTGCTTACACTGTTCTTTTTCACCCATTTATCAATTCTGCAGGTTTCCACGGCCGAGAGTGAGGCCTGGGGCCACATGGGGCTCCAGATGTGACCTGGCAGCCCCATGCACAGTGCCAGACCTCCCACCTCTGAGCTGGCCTCTCTTCTCCTATTTATACACCCAGCCCAGGGGTCCTGGTGCTCCCCTAACCATTGCCAGATGCTGGGCTGGCCTCACTCTTCATCCCACCCTGGTTCCATCATCTCTGGACTCCCTCCTGACCTCCCTCCTAGCGATCACGGGCTGGAGCAGGATGTCCACTCTGTCATACCGAGGTTAATGATATTACGATCCATCTGAGCTCCAGATTTAGGAGCAGGACCACCGTGCTGTGAGCCCATGAATGGGAGGACACAACCACCCAACCTCAGCAAACTCTGGTACAGAGCTGGCTGACTACTGGTTTAATCATCCTCTTAGCCCTCTCCCCAATTTTAGAAAGCAATTTGAGTCTGGAAAACAAGGTGTAGGGTAAAGGCAGGGCTCACAGCCCATCCTCACACTTCACCATGCTGCAAGGTGCCAGACATGGATTGAGGCCAGTTTGTTGGGAGAAGTGTATGTCATGCCAAAGGTCACTCCTCCTGAACTCCTGTAGGGAAGCTGGAAAAGCCCATCCAGAAGGTGCTCTCACCTTGGGTCTCATCCACAGCACTAACAGTTTGGAGATGCTCCCAGGTGAGCCTGAATTTTGTCCTGCTTTCAAACCAATATATGCACAAAGCAAAAAATCTCAAAATTAATAGTCTCAGCTACCAAAAGGAGGCCTGGAGTGACGAGAATACCTCCAGGGAGGATGCAAAATGCCAACTTAGTAGAACTCCCAATTCAAGAGAAGTGACACAGGACAAACTAAGGCACAGGAATAAGGCCTGGCCCACGAACATGTAATGAGCAATTACCAAGCTGAGCTGGAGATCCAGACCCTCTTCTCTGACCTGCTCTAGCCATGGAGCTGGACCCATCCCCAGGCAGTGCTGAGGCCATGAGCACACCTGCAGGTCCAGCGAGGGATGAGGCAGCACTCTCCATCCCTACAAAACCCCTCCTGCCTCTCCACTATGTTCCCACGCAGCAGGGCTCTATTTATAGAGACCTCCGCCGCTAATTATAGATTGCGGCAATCAAAACAAAAGAAGGCAAAAGCTCTGCACTTGCCATGCTCTGGCTCCATCCCCTTAGCCCAGCACTATTCTTGTGGCAGCTCACATACTTCAACCAAAACCTCCTGAACCATCGTGGTGCCAGGCTGCTCTCCCACAGCAGCAGTGGTGGTGGTTTCCGTGGGGACCGCAGCATGTGTTACCAAGGAGAACTGAAACTTGTCCTTCGATATTAGCAAGAGTCTTGATACCAAGCCTGTCCCCAACTCCCTGTCAGCCTCTTTGCTGCCTTCCCTCAACTCAACGCAAGAGCAGTTTTGCCACCCTCCAGCTGCTGCAGAGAAATATCAACCCCTGCATATCATCCAGCTCAGCATGAAGGTTTATCAAACAACAGGAGCAAGTCAGCACCGGGGCATAATCACAGGGGTTCAGCATGGGAAGGGAGCCCTGAGCAATCACAACCTCCACAATCCACCCATGGTTGGGAGGGAGGAATTTCTGCACGTCTGAGCAGGCTCAGCTTAGCCAGGGCTTGGCAGAGCTGGGAACGGCTCCCAGCACGCTCCCCACGAAGGGGAAGGGGATGTGATCTGCTTGGCATTCCCAGTAGCCAGGCAGGCTCGGGATGTCAGCAACTGCACCCAGCATGAAAGAGGGAAA
>NW_008677160.1:4639-5436 GCF_000695815.1 Acanthisitta chloris
ATAAAGGTCCACAGCCTGTGTACATCCTGCCCATGGTAGCCATCATGCAAAACTCAGTGAGTTTTCAGACTGGAAATATGGCAGAGAAAGGACAGACAGAAGGGTGGACATCCAGAAAGAAGGTGGCCAAGCAGGAGCATAGACTCAGGATCAGCTCAGGGACACCCATGGGCAGGTCTCAGGAGGGAGCTGGATGCCAGCAGAAAGCAGCTGGTGCCCACTTGTCTCACCTTCTGCTAAGGGATTTCCATGCCCAAAATGCTCCAGTCCAACACCAAACTTGAGCCACCTCATGGCAAAAGGCTCCTGTGCCCAAAAGCTGCCCTGCCCACGGCTTCTGTGTACCACAGCACCAACATCTCTGGGGACTCCCTGAGGTCTCGCCAGCTTGAGGTTGGGCTGTGAGCTTTCCCTCCATACCCCACTGCTCTCCAACCAGCTGGGAGTGAGGAGTGGAGTCTCCCTGGTCAGGCACAGGAGTGTCTCCACCCCAAACATGAGCTGGGGACTCCCCTCCCAAGCCCACCCCTTCCTTTAATCCCACTTTTAATATGAGCAGAAATTGCCTAACCCACTAAATTAATGTCTAAAAGGTTTATGGCAGAGCCATTCAATCCCAGTTTGCAACTGCCTGGGAGGTCTCTGGCCAGCTTCTGCCCAGCTCCTGCATGCTGCAGAGGCTGCTCCATGCCAAGGCCCCCATGGGACCCCCACCCAGCTCCCTGGGGGGAAACTGGGGCACACTGGGGTAGATCATCCTTGCATGGACTGCATGGGATGCCCCATGGTAAAAACAG
>NW_008677160.1:5448-10813 GCF_000695815.1 Acanthisitta chloris
ACTAGGTGAGGCTACAGCCCTGTTACTCCTCTCTGGCCTGCAGAGGTGGTGGGGACACAGCACGGAGCCAGCACGGCCAGAGGGGTTAAGAGACGCAGGCAGGGAGCAGGAGAACACCTCAGGGCAGAAATCAGGGTCCCCCAGCAATGCCAGAGGTGCTGGGACACAGGGCTGGCTCCTCACATCCCCCACAGGGACATGTCTGCTGACAGTCTGACCTGAGTGCCACTGACCCCTGCAGTGACCCCCAACCCTCAGCCATCACAGCCTGTTGCTGTGGGATGGTGACAGTGGATCCCAAATAGCCAGGCAACACCTTCACCAGAACTGGTGCAAGCAGCAGTACAGATCCCACACAGTGATGTGCTCTGCAGGAAGGTCAGGAAGGTATTTTTATACCTTGTGCCAGACCCCAAGGAGGAGGAAGGAACCATGACCTATGACTATGATGAGGCCAGACCCTCCTGCCCTTCTCCAGTGGGACCCACGGCACCACAAAGGGCCATGGAGGCAGCAAGTCCAGGCGCCAGCACAGTGGTATGTCACACTACCCAGGACACCATCCCACACTGCACATGTGCACATTCCCTTTTTTGTTTGTATTTTTCCATTTTCTACCTTCTCAAGCAGGAAAAGCCCAAGAGGTGCCTGGAGAACTGCAGGATGCTCCCACAAGGCTAGGGCACTGCCTGTCTGCTCCTGCCCAGATGCAGCAGAACCTGGGGCAGCTCAACCTTCTCAGGATGCAAAGAAGCAAAAAAATATTCAAATTGTGCTTTCCAACATCCTTAGACCTCTACCTCTGGTTGGGGCATCCCTCTGCTCCAGCCAGACAAACCACTCTCCTGTCAGTGTAGGACAAGAAACACCAGCCCAGTGCAGAGCCAGGCTGCTGACACTAGAAATGTATTAAAGCCTCCACTGCTCCTACCCAAGACATTTAAATTATTTAGGGCACTTGGATCAATCCCAAGAAAAAATACAAACAAACATGGCATGAAATATGAGCCGTGCTCGCCGTGCTGCCGTGCCTCCCCATCCGAGGGTGCCCTCACAGGAGGCATCAGAGCAGGACCAAACCATGCTGACCTCACAGGGAGCCTACCCACCACAGACACAGGTCCCCATGTGGCTCTGTCCCACAGGTGCACTGTGCCCACCTGGTTTTGTGAGCCTCTTGCCCAGGTAGATCGCAGCACATGGGTGCCCACTGTGCTAGCATGCTCAACCTTGGGCACCCTCCCACAGGCCTGGAGCCAGGAGGATAAATCAGCAGCCCTGGGCAGTCACAGCAGGGCTGACTCACTGAGCTCATCAGCCCCACTCTGCCGCTCACAGCAGAGGGGTTTCCCTTCCTTTGATCCCCCCTCTCTGTTTCAGGACAGGAGCAGTGCCGGTGGCGTGCCGCAGCTCCGGGGAGGACAAGCAGCAGGAAGGCATTCCAGCTGACCTACTTTCCACAGGCATCGCTAGACAGGGCCTCCTTCCCGGACACTGCCAAGGTGATTCACCACCACCAAAACCCAGCTGGCACTGAAGAATATGGCAAAAAGGAGGGGGGAAACCCTTGGGGACCCCCACAGCACTTCCTGTCAGCACGGGATCTGTCAGCAACTGATCAATCCCATGCCAGGAGGGGCCCACACACCTCCAAAACACCCACCGTCCTACGCAAACCAAGCTCCCACACAAACCCAGCCTGGCACTGAGTCAAACCCAGCGAGCACAACACTGCTCCAGCTTGGCAGAGCACTCCAAGGGCAGCAGATAACCCTGGCTGATCCTCACATCCTGCATACAGTCGAGTCTCTGCCAGGCAGCACTCACCATCTCGTCGAGGGCGTAGCGCAGCAGCCCGTGCTCGTACAGGATGAAGAACCGACGCTGCCATTTCTGTAAGAGAAGACACCGAGGCAGGTCACAGCAGTGCTCAGCAGACCCCAGGCCTCACTGGGGGCACCATGGCTGCACACCAGCTAGCTGAGCTCTCCCAGAGGTCTGCGTGCACCAGCCAATATTGCCCATTGCTGATTTACTGTCTGGTTTTGTGGGCAGCCAAGAGGAGCTGTTTTGGAGTTGCTTCCCCACCCCACTCCTCTCTGCATTCAGACAGACCCCGAGTCAGCCTGGTTTAACCACACAGAGGAGACAAATAACTCCTCTCCCAAAGGACATACACATACCCTGTCACTGCCCTCCAAGTGATCCAAAACCTGCAGGACACCAGAAGGATCCCCAAAGTAAGTGTTCCCAGCCCTCAGCTTCATCCTGCATCATCTAGTCTAGCACCTGGTCCTGGAGAGTGATGGGGTATCATGTCAGACATCCCCCAGCAGCACATGGGCTTGATTTTGATGGTGGCTGTACCTCCAGGGTGGCAGTGCCCAGGCGGTCCTGGCATTGTGCTGGCACTGCTGCTTCTGCAGCTGCACAGCAGACCAGATTGGAGAACTGATCTGGCTGGAAAACTGCTTTTTTTTTTTTTTTTTTTACATGTGCCAGGTTGTTTTCAGCCAAGAGCAAAAACTAGTTGAGCAGGCTGAAATAAAAAAGGTCCTGGATTCATAGCCCCAGTGCAGCAATTCTTATCTTGCTTTTCTCAGCCCTTCGGGCAAAGTCCAGAGTACTCAGGGACAAGCAAAACTACTGAGGATACTGTGGACTTCCACAAGTTCCAGCTCAGCAGGCAGCCTGGGTTCTGGGGGAAAACAGGGTCCCATGTCCCCTTGATGTTAGACCAGCAAGCCTGCAACTAGCTGTGATTCCAAATAATGACCTACAGTCCCCAGGCTGAACTCAGAACCCAATTCTTGTTCACTTGGGAGTGATTTTGTTACTACTAGGAGCTCTGAGAGCACTTTGGCTGCACAACAGTGGGTTCATGGACCATTGCCATCTCTCCCACACACAAGACAGCCCCATCCTGGCAGCCTCAGCAGCAAGTTCCCTGCAAGATGAGCTTGGGGACAGGCTGGAAGTCCTTGTCACAAGCCAGGATGTCAGCCTGGCCACAGCCTTCTGAGCCTCACATCCCCCAGAACGGGAAAGTGGGGGATGCTCCAACCTCACAATGCTGCTGTTTCTGCCAGGTATAAGCCAAACCTCCCTCTTTGGGAAGGAGCTGCCCTGCAGGTCCCTGCTGCCAGCACTTGGCTTCAGAGCTCCAAAGGGTTATAGAAAATGGGAACCACCTATCAGGCCCTTCCTTGTACAGGACCTGACAAAGGCATATTCACATTAAGGCACGGGATGCAGCCTCCCTCCAAGGGCTCTGGACATGCACATCATGAGCTGCAGAAAACAGTTGTTTCCAAGCCCCAAAGGGAAATTTCCTGCCTTTCTGATGGTCCCAGCAGGGCTCAGAGCCACACAGCCCACACCCTGCTGGCCTGAGAGCCTTCCTGACAGTGGCACATGTCAGGCCAACCAGGGCAGCATCAAGGCAACAAAAAGCAACAGCACCAAGCAATACAATTGTACAGACTGAGCCTGACGAGCACACTCGCAGCGCCCCAGGCTGCTGCCCAGCACAGGAGACCCTGCAATCCCATTTGAGCTCTGCTGCAGACAGACTCCTAGTTTGGACAAGGGATGGGTGTGTGGAGTCACTTGTGGCACTCCCAGGGTCACAGTCATGCCGTGGGCAGGGCCAGGCCCCTGGGGCAGGCCCAGCCCCCTGCCACTCCTCCTGCCACCCCCAACCACAACACAGGGAGAGAACATCTCAGCTTCACGTACCCGGGAGCGATGGACAGGGTTGTCGAAGTCCGTTCCTTCCGGGGCCAGCAGTAGCCAGCCACCATAAATGGGTTTGGCCTGAAAAGAAACAGCAGAGAAACACATCAGGCACAGAGGAAATTGGCTCCACGGGGATCAGCACCACGGGGGATCCATGGTCAGGGACCACAAGAAACTGCACCAGCCCCTGGCATGAAGGCAGCTGTGTGAGCTCAGCCTCCCGCACACAGGCAAACTCAGCCGTGGGGAACACGGTGCCTGATGGCGACCCGTGGTGTGACACACTCTGTGTGCCAACGGGACTGAGCAGAGGAGTCGAGAGGAGGTAAAACCCCAGCCACAAACTCCAAACTCAGCTGCTTCTGCATGGCATCGTGCCCAGAGCACCAACCTCCCAGGCAGTGCCGAACTGCAGAGCTCACGCACACCGTCAGCAGAGTGCCTCTACTCCAAAGCAAAAACGCACTCCAAAGGAGAGATCCATGTTTTCCGTTTGTTAATTAAGAGAGGAAAATCTACCCAGCGCTGGCAGCTCTCCAGCTCCCAGTCACTTCCCGTGCCGTACACATCCAACACTCGCTTCCCTGCAGGGGCAGCCCCTGCCAGCCTGCTCCTCCCCACCAGCAGCCCAGGGCTGAGCACACAGGAAGGTCAGAGGCAGGAGGAGGGAAAACAGCTCATTCAGCCAGCCGGGAAGAGAAAGGGAATGAATACTCGGAAAGAAACTTGCAGCACTGCCGTTTATCAGTGGAAAAAAAAATATATCCAGGCTCTTTCCACAGGGTGTTTAGATGCAGAAGTGGCCAAAGGCGAAGCAGACCCAATCCATGATGAATGGTGGGATGGGGATGGGCACCAGGAATGTCCTCCCACACAAAGTCCTACAGGCACCACTCCTGCTGCCTGTCAAGCTGAAACTATTAGCCAACACCTGGCAAGGGCTGGGGCCAAATCCTGGTGCAAGAGTGGCAAGGCATTACCACACCAGCAAAGGTGGCTCCACAGAGATACCAGGACATAATAGGAGGGAGAAAACCCAGGACAGATCCAGCTCCAGGAGCCCCTAGATCTGGGAATGCAGCTTTCCACCATGAAACATCTATGCACGTCCATCCTGGCCTGGCCAAACAGCAACAAGGATACATGTTCCCAACTCCTCTCAAAATGACTTGGTTAATCTTGTTGCTTTCATTCTTTTCATTCGTGTTCCTTAAAGTTTAAAACTGTTTCCAATTCGGTACCTCCCCTAGATTCCTCCTGCCAGTTTCTGTGGTTTTGTAATGTTAAAAGTTTCCCCTCTGGAAAAATCCCTGCAAACAATAGAAGAAACTGCCTATGCACCAGAAACTGTCAAAAGCATGAAGCACTGAGTAAGCAAACTGGAAACACGCTGGAGGTGCCGTTTTACTGTTTATAAAGTGAAAAGAAATAACAAAATCTCTTATCCCCCCCCCACAACGTGACATACCAGCTCGAGGTGTTGCTCTCCCAGCAGCTGGGAAAACACGATTTGAGAGGACCTTCCTTCCTTCCCCTTTAAATGGGATTAAAACCAATGAAAATGAAGCTCTGGGAGTGGGATCCAATTTTGAGGAGTTGCTTCCCACCCTCCCAGGCCACCCTACAC
>NW_008677160.1:10848-14328 GCF_000695815.1 Acanthisitta chloris
AGGGCACCGGCAGGCAGCACAGCCCTCCCTGGGTGCAGCAGTGAGCCCCAAGCCCCCTGGCCACCCCCATCATCTCACCTGGATGCTGGCACCCTGCTCCATGGCCCCCATGGCCCCTCCAGCCGCCCGACACCCGCTCTGCACCCAGCCCTGCGCCGCCCACGCTGCAGCGCCCCAGGTGAGCTGTGCTCTGCCACTCCCCCGGCACACCCTGCTGCTGATCCGCCCCACGCCCCCACCCAGAGCCACTCCTGACACATCCCTGCCCAAAAGAGAGGTGGGCTTGGAAGTGGGGGCTCCCACCGCTCCCCACCATGCAGGGATGTGGCCTAGGAAGGGACAAATGTCCCAAATTTCTCTTCTGTTTTACAGGGGAAAGGCAAAATTGCAAATGACTAACTAAAGACGACCCACCATAGACTGTTCAACGGGGCACTGTGACAGGAAAGGGGGGAGACCCAAATTCCTAGGAGAGCACTTGGGGTGAGCCCTGAGCAATCAACTCCAGGGCTTGAGAAGATCTTGCAAGTGGCCTTTGCTACCCAGGAACAAGCAGACGATGACATCAGCAGAACACAGTGTCCTCAACGCCTGACACTGCCACACCAAGGTGGCACTCTCATGACCCTGCTGCTTGCACCTCTGTGCCCCAACACAGACCCTGGGCACAACCAAGTGCTCAACCCAGCAAAACGTCAGGAGCAAAATCCCTCCCTGACACAAGCCACAGCACTGCAGCCTTCCCACATGACCATCCCACACCACTCCCAGCACTCCACAGTGTCCAGCTTCACACAATCCCAGTGTGACAGGCAGCAGGCAGGTCCCAGTGCCACAGCAGGGATGAAGTAACCATGGAACCAAAACAGGAGACATCAGCGGCAGCAGCGAGCAGCCTTAACCCAGTATTACAGGCACAAAGCCCTGCCCTACCTCAGCCTGGTTCACACTCCCCAGCAGGCATTATTGTGCCCTCAACCACTCCAATTTTGGCTCGACTGCCTGTATATAAAGCACTGGGCACCTGAAATACACACCCTTAACACAGAGCACAGTCATTTCTGCACCAGCATCATAAAAAACCACCAGTGGGCTATACTTACTTTGGCAGAAGAGTCCAATTTCAGATATGGAAACCAAAATAGCTGAAAGGTATGAATTAGAGCCAGGCAGCGTGGGCAGCTTGGTTCCACCCATCAACAGAAGAACACACAGCAGTGCATTTTAACGCCAAACCAAAACAAACTCCTGCTAAATTCAAGCAAATGCCCACAGAGTTACAAACCTAAGTAAAAGGAATATGAATTAGTACACAAAGTGTCTGAAATAAACTCATCACACCTGCATTGGGATGGCCCTGCTGAAGTGAGGTTTAAAATAAACCCGATGTGGGAGGCAGGCCCGTGGGGGTGTCAGAGCACCAGGATGGAGCTGGAGTCTCACGTCGCTTTGCACGGGCTCAGCTTCCTCTGGAGAGCTCGTCAAGAGGAGGAAAATACAACGCCCAGCACTGAGCAAGAGCTCAGAACAAAAAATTCCCTCTTCCAAGCGTATCTGTCCAACCTCACGTTAACGGATGGTGTTAGAGCAATCCCAGGGTTCCCAGCATGCCTTAGACCACGCAGAGCCCTGTCCACCTCTTGCAAGCTCTGGGAGTATCACCAAGGGCAGCTCCAGGCAGTCTCCACAGGTAGCAGTCACACAGGGTGCTCAGGCTTTGCTTTTATCCAGACAGTACCAGGCTAAAAGGTGAGCCATAAAATGCCATGGAGAGCAGAGCAGGGGGTGGCTGCTGGCCCTGCGATGGTTCCACAGCTGGGTGGGGTGAGGTGGGGTGACACTCGCACCACCACAGCGCGTGGGAGGCATGGCCAGGCTGGAGCCCCACAGTGCCCAGCTCCATCCAAGCCCGTGGAACCGGTGGTGGTTGACTCAGGCAGATACGTCACCGCTCCACGGCTCCGTCACCGCTCCACGGCTCCCTTTCCTGTCACACCTCTGGGAGTGCCCAAGTATCCCATCCCACCTTTGATCCACGACTGGAGCTGGACTGTGGAGCATCCGTAGCCTCTCACTTGCCTCTCGGGTCACTGTCCCAGCCACCACACCCACTCCCTCAGCCCGCAGGCCTATAGTGCATCCAGAGGGAAGATGCTGCCTCCAGCACAGCGCTGGCAGCTCGGCAGGGGGGAGGAAGCACAGAAGGAAGTGGCCCCAGCTGGGTTTACACAAGGCTGTCAGGCTGCTGTGCTGATGCTGCCCAGGCACGGACAAACCACCCCAACCAGCTCCACCGGCACTGGGAACATGATTCTCAGCAGTCAGGGGACTGGGCTCGAAGGATATGCAGAGGCACTCAGCACTTCCCAAAGCCCAGGATGATACAGAAACCCCTGCACATCCCCAGGGCTGCAGGGCACCCGCTTCCAGAGGGCAGGATGGGTCACAGGAGCATGACAGCTCATGAAGTGCCAGGTCACAGTGCTGGAGGTGGGCTGTGACACCAACCAGCTGCCTGTTGGACAGGCTTTCAGCCTGCTGTGTTTTGGTGGTACTTTCACCTCTTCCCTCCCTGTGCAAACCAGCCAGCCATGCAGGGTGCTCAGCAGCACCCAGCAGGTCACGCAGTGCCCGCAGGAGCTCATTGCACAACGTGGAACAGGAGAACTTTTAACAACACACCCACATCCCCTCTGGGAGTCCAGGCTCAGCCCCACGGCAGAGCACCCACATCCCCACTGGGTGCCAGACAGCCGGGTGGGCTGGGCACTCCACACCCACCCCAGCAACGCGCTCCAAGGGAAGTCCGAATCCATTGCCGGGAGAGACTCCCGGCTCGAGCGCGTGGCGGGGGGGGGAATCTGTTTAGGTCTGTTTAGGCTGCCGGCAGACGTAATCAGCCTGTCTCGGGTGGAGGCAGGGCTTGTTTTGTTCAGGCTTGGCAAGTGAGCGGGAAGGGGAAGAAAAATGGATTGTTGCAGTGAAGCTTCAGGCTCTGCCTCCAACACAGAGTGCAGAGAGCCCTGCGCACTGAGGAAGTGGTTCCAGGGCTTCCAGCAGCCCCAAGAAGGATGATCTCCCCAGCCTGGCCCAGGCCGTGGGGAACCCATCCCACCACCTTTATGGGCACAGCCCCGATAATCACTGAAGTAGCCTCTGACAGCAGTGACACAGTGCCTGCTGCTCCCTGCACCCAGGACAGCACAACAGGGTCACAGCTCTCAGCCACAAGAGATCACAGCCCCAGAGTGGGGACAGTAAGGTCATCGCTCCCTGTGCGCTGACTCCAGATCCACTCAGGCCTCCCCAAAGGCAGGGACTCATTTCTGGCACAGCTCAAGGGAAAAGTCATTGCAAACACTGTGACTGCAACCTCAAAATAGGAAATCTGGGCGGTTTCAGCTCTGCTCTTCTCTCGGTTTTGCACACCTTGGAGCCAAGAGAACGTCACCAACAGGGGAGTCGGAGCAGCCGTCACCC
>NW_008677160.1:14354-18130 GCF_000695815.1 Acanthisitta chloris
GAAGGAATGGGATGGGATACTCAAGCTGGCTTTGCTGCTCACAGCACAGCTTCTAGGAACTGAGACAGGCATCACTTAACATTCTGTGTGCTCCCAGCGGGATGCCGCACGGACCGCTGGAGACCCACGACCCTGGCCGGTGGGAGGCTCCGCAAATACTGCTATGCAAACCTGCACTCCAGCAGCAATCCCGAGGGCCGGGATCTGGCCCAGCCTCGGTGGTTAAGCTGCTTACATCTCCACTTCCCTGCCCATACAGCATTTCCCCTCTGCTGTCTGTCACTTGGCGACGCGCAGGGGAGCGGGGCCAAACCTCTGCACGGAGGCTGCTGTGCTGCCAGCGACCGTCCACAGCCATTCCCGGAGCAAAAGCACTTTCCAATCCCAGCTCCATATCTAAGTGGCTGCTTGCTGCCCTAGGTTCAGTCCAAACAGTGTTTTTTTTCTAGGCTGAGACCCAGGCAGCTCCTGGGGACCACCCTGGATGCATGGGGACAGTCCCCTCTCCATCCACCTCCTGCTCTCCTGCCAAAACACATTTAAACCAGCACAGGCACGCGCTGGCTGCTGTCGGAGCTGCAAATCCCAGGCCAGGCTTTCATCACCAACATGTCTTCTCGTGCAAGACGAGGCCAAACCAGACTGGACAGACTGGAACTGGGGCATGAGGAGCACCAGGTGCCACTGCCACAGGGTGGCTGGTGGGCACCAAGCACTGCACAGCCCTCCTGGCACACAAGCAGCACCGACCCAGCCATCAGCAAACCCCACAGGACAGAGCTGCCTGGGCAGTTTGCTGTGTGGGCAGCAGGAGTGACCGACCGACCGGAGGAACCGGAAGGCGAAAGGTTGAATTCACCCTTCGAGCAAACAGCTGGCCTCCGTCTGCAAACACCCCAGCCCTGGGGCTGCACTCAGGTCCAAGTGCTGCCATCGGCCTGGGCAGTCCAAGTAGGAGCTGGACAAGGCCAGCTGCAGTGTACATGGGCAATTTATCACGCAGCAGAAAAATGGAAGTGGGACGGAATGGACTTTGCAATTCCAGTTCCTCCTTGAGCAGCCCTGAAGTCGGCATGCCCGGCAGCAAGCAGGCGTATCTAACCACTTCCCACCACCAGCCTTCCTCAGCGCCTGGGAGAAGCCACAACATCTCTCCAGAGTGCTGGAGACGGGATTTATCACTTCGTCGGGTGCCAGAGCCGATAAGGTGCGGCGCCATGCAAAATCCAGCCGCAAATCAGTGTGCAAAGGGGATGTGCACCCAAAGGCGCCGCCACGTCCCTTCCCTTGGGCCATGTGGAGGGCTAAGTGCACCCCAAACTGACCCCAGCACCCAACCTGACACCCATCCCGAGCACCCACTGACCTCCCTGCCTGCACACCACTCTTCAAGGGTGGGATGCTGCCTGTGGGGGACAGCCACCCTGACCCTGCCCGCCGCAGCCCTCCCCAGCTCTGCTCCCAAAGTCCCTGCCCTCTGCAGCCACTGACGGAGGCGAGTTTGACATTTGCAGAGAATCTCTCCCTGTTCAGTCCTAATAATTAGTCAAGTAGAGGCGGATTTTTGCAGCATGATACAAGCAGCAGGGAGCAGGGAATGCAAGCGTGGGGGCTTCTTTCCAGGAACATGGGGGCTTTTCCTCCCCCAAGGAGCAGAGGTTGAGGGAAAAGCATGGCCGGGACATGATCCCTCACCCTGCCACCCTTTGGACAAAGCATGGAGCCAGGATAAAACTCTGGCCCAAGGCACTGCAGCCCCATCGATGTAATGTCCCAGCGTAAAGCCAAGCCTGTGACCCAGCACTGACACACTCCAGCCTCAGGGCTGCTGGCCACTGCCTGCTCTGCATCCAGAACAGTAGGAAAGTGATAATGTCCAATGGAGAAGAGATGGGAATAACCACCCCCCTGCCACTGGGCCTGGGTGTCACAGGAAGAGGCAGTGGGAAAAGTCTGTGAGCTCCATTTTCTAACTGGGTGGTCCTCTGGGCATCCATGCCATGATCTCAAAAGGAAAAAAAAGGAAAAAGAAAAAAAAAAGAGACACTGGTAGCTGGAAAGGCGTCCTCAAATTCCTCTATCTGTGCCAGTCCCCATGCCCCGAGAGAGCACACGCATGGAGAAAATTAAAAGCAACTGCTTTACACTCTGCTCTTTTTCCAATTCAGGCCAGGCAGAATTTTGAGGTTAATTCCCAGCCCGTCCCTGTTGTGAGGGGCTTCATCTTATGGACCAAAGGCATGTGTGTGCAGGCATGGATCAACCCAGGGCAGCCAGAGTGGAGAGCAGGGACCCCACAGGGAGCCCCCCACGGCCCTGCAGAGCCCTGGGTGGCTGCCTTGGGAAAAGGGTCCCACTGGCCAGGCCAGCTTTGCCCTGGAGATGGAAGGGGGGACCCTGGAAACCATCCATTTTCCCAGGGCAGGCTCTGGAAAGCTGACCTCCACAAGAGGTTTGCAGGTGGTTACAGGGGACTGTGCAGTGCCAGCACGGGCATGTCTTGCCAGGAAAGAGGGAATTCCCACGAAAAGGGAATTTCTGCCTTGCCGGGAAGGGAGCAGCATAAGGTGACCTGGTGACGGGTGTGTAGCACAGCCAGGACAGAGCCATCAACAGCACTGTGTCTGCCAGGGACCAGTGGCCAGATCCTGCCACCACACAGGATCACAGGGCTCTGATCACCCACGACCCACAGGAACAGACTGTCCCAAAGGGGAAACAGCCGCGGTGACTGACCCAGTTTTTCCCATGCTGTGTGGGCACCCCAGGAGGTCAAACACAGATTAGGGGGGGTCAAGGGCACATCACCTCCCACCTGCACTGCTGGGGGGGAACACAATCATGTCTCCAAGGGATGGTGGGACTGCATGTAGCTGCCCCAAATCACACCGACCCCCGTCCGGCAGCACAGCCACGCACAAAAACAACTCGTGAATGCAGCGCTCCCGGGATTAGGGATTTAGCGTCCGCACAGCCCTTTGAAGTTGGAAGCGCTAAGTCTGATTATTATTAGAGAGCTCCAGCTCATTAATCCTGATGTTTGGGGCTGGATTTCCCCCCTCCCAGCCCCATTCCTAAGCCGGCTCCCAAGTACGACGGAAATCCACTACTACCACTAAATATCTGTGACTCTTTACAAACACACTCTGGTCTCTGCCCCGAGCAGCTCCAGCACCCGAGAGCACTCTGGAAAGCAGTGGGAGCAGCTCTTAACACCCACACAGGTATTTTGATCTAATAAAAATCCAAAAGAGACACCAGTGCGTAAGTGTGAAGTACCTTCACCTTTCCTGCAAGCCAAGTACAAAGGTCAGATGACTTCAAAAGACTTTTCTAGCCTGACTTTAGGTAATCACCAACACCGTCCCTGTCCATGGGGTGAGCGGGAGGTGCTGACTGTGGAACCAGTGTGAGACCTCCAGACCCAAACCAAGCTTAAAAAAAAATGAATTAAAAAGGCAACAACATTCAGAGCTGTTAAACGAACCGTTATTTGAGCACACCCCCACATCCAGCCAGGCTCCTCGCTGCAGCACGGAGCCTCCTCCTCCTCCAGCGCGGGGCACAAACCCGGAGGGAGGCAGGCAGGGGAAGCACCGGGGGCTGCGCGGCAGGGCGGGAGGGTATGTGCGTGCATCACACGCTACCAGAGCCACCATCTTATCTGGGAAGCAGGATTACTTCACCCAGCTGCAAGGGAGAAGCCGAGCAGGACTGCGCCGTTTTCCCAACCGGAGCCCCCGCGCAGGGCCTGGAGCAGGCCCCGGGGCCGACCC
>NW_008677161.1:0-2220 GCF_000695815.1 Acanthisitta chloris
ATATATATATATATATATATAATCTTCATGTAGTTCCATACATGCTTTTAGCAGTGTGGTCTTCATAAAAATCCAATAGACTATAGCTACTCAACCTCTCTACCCTGAAGTCCCAAATAAAAAAATTAAAACTCCTGATTATTCTTACCAGGGACAGTAACTATGGTGAGAATTAGAGGTGCAGGTGATTTGCAACTCACAATGTGGGAGAAGGAATTGCAGACTGAATGGCTAAGGCTCTTTGTAGCTAATGCTGCCAAACTCTTCCCATTAGAAACTCTTTGCTTCAGTCATTCAAAACTCTTCCAGAATTTAACTGTTGGGGCTGAAATGTTCCATGTCTGTCTTCCAAAAGAATGTTAGCATAAATTGTCCAGTTGTTTTCAATAATAAAGCATATTATTTGTCAATCATGCTATTTACCAGTGATTACAACAGTTTTGTCAATAATTTCTGGCAGTGGGATAACTTGAGGCAAGGAAGTGAAATTTAGCTTTAAAAAGTCTTTGTGTGATGGATAAGCCTTTTGTTGTGCATTTGTGTGTGTGGATGGGGATAATGCTCAAACGTAGCCAAGTTATAATTGAGAAAATATCTGATTGCATATTCTCAGTAGCAGTTGATAAATAGTATTTCCAAGGATCCTGTCCATGCTAAGCCTATTTTCTTTCTGACCCCAGGATAAAGGAGGCTAACCCAGACTGTCTCTGCAATTGCTCTTCCCAGATGTGCTGGCCCAGGAGCCAGACACAAAACCAAGGTGGAGGTTACACAAGTTGGCTGCATCGATGGGACCACTCCCTGTGGTTAATAAGGGAAAGACATTGGTCTCCTTTCCAGCCCTTTTACCTAGCTAACCTCACAAAGCCATTCTCCTTCCTCACACCCTTAGCTGCATGCCCAGCTCAAGTGGGAGGCTGCAGCTGTCTTGTAGGAATATGGTGCTATCACACCCACATCTGACATAGGGGAGGACTGTACAGTGAACTAATAAAGTCTGAGGTACAGTCGTTTATTGCTTTCTTACCTCAATGTCCAAAATTTGCCGTGATAGCTATTATTTATATTCCTCTGTTTCAACTTATTATCTGAAAAATGGGACTAATAATACTTCTCATTGCAGCAAAGGAGTATGGCAAGAGGTTCATTACTGCTTGCAAAACAGCTGGGTACACTAATGATTAACATGAAAGGAATGGTCATGAGGAAACAAATAATTCTGCATTACAGCAGGTTTGCACAATGTGAGATGAATAAGGCATTGGATGCTCAGTGATCACGAGGATAAAATCAAGTACTGAGTTCATTAACAGGCCATCTATGTGAAGCATGTTTCCATGTCAGGTGTCTGACTTTAAAGAGTTTCAGTAGAAGAGGTTCATCAACAAGAACAAAGCAATAGTATGTGTTCCCTTAATTAAAGACAAATCACAATGCATAAGCCCAAAGGAAGCTAGTTAAAATTGCACAGATTACTGCCAGAAAAAGAAAAAAAAACAAACCAAAACCCAAACAGAATTATGTTTCACTGCTTGACTTTCAAAACTTTGTGTCCTTTTAACATTTTTTTCAATACATATAGTGAACACATGCAAATAATAACATGCAGGATGGTTAAAGTGAAAATGATAATCCTATGGCTTAAAGTGCTGATATGCTTTCCTAGAAGCATCATTTAGACCATAAGATTTTATAATACATAAACATACTACAAGCAACACCAAGATGTGATTTAGTACCCAACAATATGTTCCTGAAACCTAGAAGACACAAGAACAAGATCAACCTCAACACTCCTACATAAATCTTAATGAGAAAAGTTCTTTCCAACAGAATAGTCTGACTATGCCAACACAACATTTGACCCACTGATTTCCAAATTTCCTTCTGTTTCGGAGTGATCTCCCATAACGAGACAGACTGCCTTGTTGGATGTATACTGTCCAATTTTATTTTATTTCCGAAGTTTTTGTTCTGAGTGCTTACAATGTCACTATAAAACATTTTATTCCAAGTATACTATCCACAAACAACTAATGTAACTTTATTATATACACATTTGTTGACATTTTGATCAGTGAAGCAAAAAGAGTTGTCATTCATAATCTGCGAGTAGTCCACTAAACAAGAGAACTGTTAGTATCAAGTTCTTAGTACAACAGTGGTCACTCTATAAAGGAAAAATCTATTACACTACACACTAAGATTGCAAAGGCATTC
>NW_008677161.1:2234-13016 GCF_000695815.1 Acanthisitta chloris
CACCTCTTCTCTCTAGCTGAAAAGTGTTTTTCTTTTAGGAGTTTGTTCATATTCTTGGTCAGCAGGAGTTACCCAAACTTCAGACCTGTGTGAGTGTCTCTGCCTCCCCTTATCCTACACCAGACACAGTTTCAGCAACTGGCTTCGCTGAAATAGCGATGATCAACGTGGACTCCCTCTCAGCTTCTGGGTCTACCCAGTGGCCAGTGCTGGATAGACTAATCTGAATCAGTAGCACTTGCCAAAATGTCGTTGCCATTGCTAGAGGAGAAATTTTTGCATCAGTGTAGGTAAGCCGAATACTGTTGTCAAGAAGTTCACCAGGTCAGACGGAGCTGGACTTTATTAGAGCAAAAGATGACAAATGTCACAACAGAGAAGAAAGGCATTTCATTTATCCCTTCCACAAACAAGGCTTCTGAAGTTCTTCTGGTGTTACAATTGTTTGAAGCACATTTTTCAAATGAAAACTAGTTTTTGTGCTTTGTAGATGTTTTTAAAACCTAAACCTCCATAATTTTTGGTATTTTGAGCAGTCAGCATTTCAGCAGTCATATTCTGAGACACAAAAAGCAGCCTTCAGTAAGGTATTACAGGGATATGTACAATACCTCAGTACATTCTGTGTTACAACTAAACTGATTTTGTAAGAGGCGCATTGACTTTTTTACTTTAAAAAGCATATTAAAAAAACCCCTCAAAACAAAACCCACTCTAATCTTTTTAATCTCAATGTCCCAATGTCTTCTTTAAAGCTTGTTTAGTGCAAACATTCAAACTATATATTTAGTTTCATCTTTCTTAATATTTGTCTTTAGATTCTTCAGCAAATCAAGAATATCTGTTCACCCAAGGAACAAAAATTATGAGGTTGCTGATACTCTGTTTGCTTGTTGTTGGTTACTATTATTGTCAACTCAGTTATCAGAGAGCTAGAGAACATGAGAGGGTAAAGTGAATGTCAAGTCTGACTCGCACAAAGTAGATGTGTTATTTCACTGCCATGCTAGTTCACACAAGGTGAAGAATATAACCTAGCTGTGGTGGGGAAAAAAGAGGATTAGTCCTGCAGCACCCATTCATACACTCAGCAAATCTACCATCTGTCATGACTGAAGGTGGGATGAGCAGAAACATTTCACAAGCACAGTAGGGAAAACTGCATTGTAATCTAATCACTGTAATCACTGCAACTCCCCAGCTCTCTAGCAGCAGTGGGGAAGTGGTCAATAAGTTCCTCTAGGTGTTAAAGAGCACAGAGTACTCACAGACTGGAGGGAAGAACAGAACGGGTTGTGCCTTGCCTCCTGCTTCAGGCTGTACCTGCCAAATGTTCCCTAATGTAAGACCTGCAGCTCCCACAGACACAGGCTGCTGTGCTCCAGTAGCCAAGGCACGAATGAGAATGGATTTGTTATGAATCCAGAGCTAATTGCCAACACTCAACTGCCATCCCCTACATTTCTGTTACAATATAATGTGCAATTTTCCTTTACAGTGACATCCTGGTTCAGATAATTTCAGTAGCGTTTTGTTTGCTGGAGTACTTACATGTAGTATACACCTTTACTCAATCAGAAGACAACTAATTTCTGTGCTGTGCTAATTATGTTTGAGGAAAACACAACATGTTTAGGCTTGTCAGTCGGTTTGAGAAAGTGATTCCTTTTGAGTGACTCTATCACCTAGTTTTTGATGTTTTGTTTTGGACTACGTAATGATCAGTTCCTAAATTTCTCTGAAGTTGTTCATGTGATGACTTGCAGGCAATGCAAGTATAGTCTACACAGGGCTGGGTATTATTCACAACAGCCTGTACATACCCAAACTGCAGAGTAAGCTATAATAGTATCAGTGGCTGATATCTATTCATACTCCACATGCCTGTCGTTACATGTGGTGACTTGCAGCCTGAGTCACATAATGATGGGTTACATCTGCCATACATTATCATATGAGCATGGAACAACAGGATTGGGAAGCATATATAAATATATATTTAGGAACACCTCCAAATTATTTTTATGGAAGCAATTAAATGATACAGCTGCCCACCGTAGCTGAGGAGTGGGCTTCTTGCCCCAGAAGGACCTCTGAGTTGTGAAATACTAAGACTGAAAATGAAGTTGTCTTTGGAACGATGGAATTACTTTTACAATTTGAGTGTTGAATTCAAAATATGAGTCAGCAATCAGCAAAGAAAGACACATAAAGAATCAGAAACTACAAAAGTCCTGAGTAAAGATAAAAGCCTCTACTGGCATCAAGGCACTTCCACCATCTTTCTTTCAGTTCTTGCTCTTGGTCTTGCTTTGACATTCTCGAACTCTGCCTTGTGATGTTAGAGCTGCCATGGAAAAGCTCATTTTTATCACTGAACAGAAAAGAATTAACAGGGGAGAAATACAATCCCATTGCTACCTCAGGGCTGCATGTTCTCTAACTCAGAAACCAAGTTTCCTGAGCTGGCCAAGACACTGACAGTGGGTTTGTATCCCCACCAAGTCATGGCAAACAAAGCCTACTCTGGCAGGGTCCTGTGTTGCTCAGCAGAAAACTTTTGCTATGAAATCAGCAACATCTGCATATCAGAAGGGGGAGTGTGGAAGTGTCTGCAGAGGCAACAACAGCTCCAGAGCAGGGAGAGCAAAGGAGTACCAAGGCAGAGCTCTCTGCCATGCACAGGTCTGGTGGAGGTGGGAGGGGGGTTGGCTACGCTTTTTATGAGAGAGATGAAGGTAGGAAGATCAGATAGGGAGGAAAAGCAGATAACTCAGGAATTTCAAGAGTTAAACTGTCTTCAAAACTAGTTCTCCCACTGAGATGAAAGGAGCAGCTCACACATGGCCTCAGCAGTGCAGCTGCACACTCAAGTTTACCCTTCACCAGGGATTTTATTATCTGCAGCTTCTCAAACTCGGTGTAACTTTAAATGAATGTAAGTAGTGCCTGCATGATGTGTACAGCCCTATTTCTTCCACAAGTCATATCTATAGCAGATTTCTGCTTCCATCAAAAACTTTTCTCAAATGTTTTGTATGCAGGAACCAAAGAGTAATGTTGAGACTAAGTGGCAGAGGTGCATGAGACTTAAAGCATCCAGAGGCTTTCTTAAACACCTTACAAATCTGAGGGGATACAGATGCTCTCCTGAAGATGCAAGGTTCTGTCTGTGTTTCATCAGCTGTAAAACCAGGAGCCTATCCCAGCAAAACAATCAGAGATATTGGTAAGTAGATGCTGTAAGCAATGTATCACTTTCCTGCTAAAACTACCAGTAAAAGCATATGTTTACAAGTAGGATCTATTTCTGTGTATGTTCATGATCTATTATCTACATGGAGCCTGCTGACATGTCAGCATGTCTGCTGACAGCACTTGATGCATTTTTCTTTCTGTGCTTATTTTCAGTTGCCATAGGAACTTTCTTATTTCCTGTCAGGTGATGTCCTCATTTAATACTATTAATTGTATAAAAGGGTGTTGATTTTGGTACCCTAGGTGTTGAAAAAAAAAGGCAGAACACACACTTCAATTTACTCAGTCTTTTATTCATTTATTTCTATCAATATTTAATTCAAGAAGCTGGATACTGTAATAGCAGTTGTTACCACATCAGTGGAATCTGGAGTAGATCCTCTCCAGACTGTTCTAGTTTAATCTAAGTTTCCCTTGCACTACCCTAAATATACTTATTGGAAATAGTATCTTTTGTCTGTTTAGTTTGTAGCTTCATTCTTTCTCACTTCCCACGTATCCTATTTTTTCCCCCCAAATTAAAATTCAAGTCTGCTGTTAAAATGAATGAGAGTGAAAATTTTCCAACATATGAAGAAATACAGTCTGAAAAAGTATGGGGACCTGAGGAGGAGTTCTTTTTAGTAAACCCATTTCTTCTTCTTTTTGCATATAATAAGTTATTTTGCAAAAGTTTTTTTTTTCTATTAAATTTATTGTGTGGCCAGAGAGAGAAAAGAATGACCAGAATTGACTGAGAACTACAATAGTTTAAACTGGCACTTTCTTTATCCATATCATCTATGAAATTTTCACAGTTCTTCCCATGAACTGACAACATATTTGGAGTAAAGGCCTGTTCAACATATAAATTTGTATTTGAATTAGTATTATATGGAATGCCAATGCAAACTTATTCCAGTCCTTCTCTGGAAAAAGGTTAGGAAAATAGTAGCAATGTAGACAAATTCAACTCTGCCTATAAAAACATATTCCTTTTTCCAATTCACATCACTGCTCTTCATAAGATACAGGAAAACAAGTAGGTTGGAATAAAGAAACTGGCAAATAAGCTAATGTTTATAACTTTGGAAAATAATTCCACTGGTGTGACTTAATTTATGCAAATTTCATCTAAGGTTTTATTCAAAGCATCCTAAAGACAACTTGAATCTCCTCACTGACTTCAGGGGCTGCTGGATTAGTCCCTCTGAATGGGATAACAGGAGTATTAATGAGCTTGCTGGGGTGCTAGGAGGATAATATTCTGATTGGGAATGTTCCCAAAGCATATGGTGTGTGCTCTTGCTGAGACAAGCACTGTCCAGTGTTTTAGTTGCTATAACTCAATAGATATTTGAGGCAAAAGATTTCCAACCTGATCCTGGAAGTTCCTGCACAGAGGGTCCTTTTTGCAGAAGTATTCCCAGCTGCCCCAGCCCAGCCCCAGCATCAGCAGAACTCTCATTGATTCACCCGAGGACAAGCTGTCCTGCAAATGATAATGCTGATTTTATTTAGGCCTTGCTAAATTAAGGAAGAAAATTTATTCAACAGCACAAGCTTTTATTATTTTAGCAAAAGAAAAATATATTCAACATCTATCTTTTCTTCTGACCAGCAAGAGCTGAAGACTTTAGGAACTGGAAATTTATTCTTTTAACCATATTTTTCTTTTAGAAATAGTTTAAAAAAGGCAACTTCCTTTGTAAAAGAAAGTGTAAATGCAAATGGAAGATGGCTTTATTTATTAGAGACTCAGAGAGAAGATAATTATGCTGAATACTTCACTGTAGGACTGTTTGGGGAAATTAAAGACATCGAATACTATCTTGTATATCCAGAAATTGAAATTTACAACTGACCTCAGAAAAAAGTTCTTAACTACAATTTGTCCATAGTGTTTTTTTCCAAAATGTGTTTAAAAAAATAGTTAACATTTTTATAAAATAAGTTTTTGCCCATAACAATTGGCAATTTTTAATTTATTTTCAAGAATATGCTACCAATCTGATCTATATTAAAATATGGGAGATACATGGTCTAATTTATAAGTGCAGACAAGCCAAGTTGGAAAAAATCTCCCAGTTCAATGTTACTAATACGCAGTGGCATTTATAAAAGCATATTTGAAGGAAACTGCAAAGGATCCAGGTCAGGAGGTTCCAGGGCCATTCAAGAGAGCTGTGAGATAGAATCAGCTATGCTGGGGTTGTTCACACAAGCCACATCCCCCTGGAAAGGAAGGAAGGAAGGAAGGAAGGAAGGAAGGAAGGAAGGAAGGAAGGAAGGAAGGAAGGAAGGAAGGAAGGAAGGAAGGAAGGAAGAAAGCCATGTTCACTGTGTGACAGCAGTGGGAGAAAGGTGAACAGGAGAGCAAGCCTAAAACTTCCCATGAAGTCAAAGGCCACAAAGACCAAAATCACTTCTAGAAACATAAGTGGACTATTGTCCTTCCTCCTTTTTGCCCCACTGCAGTGGAGATGGGAAAGCACTGAGTCATCAGTGCCTTGCCATGGGGCTGGCACTGAGCATGAGACATGTTTGCTTTCTCCACCGAGCAAACACTGGCCCAGCAGTGACTGCAAGATCCAGCAAAGGCTGAAGCAAGTTATGAGAACCACGCCACTAAGACTGAGACACTAATAACATTACAGGGACATCTGAGGATACTGTTGTACTTACCAGAGTATGAGAATCAACATCATCCTCTCTAAGTTATACAAATGAAAGAAGGTTATTTACTGTCCATCTGGTTTTGTTCAAGAGATAGTAAATTATTATTCCTCAGATGTCCATCGAAGGCTTTTGATTGCTCTGAGCTGCCAGACAACAGGATTTTTCCTAGCCTACAGCTGTCACCTTCCATGTCATCTGAGACCAGAATGACGCATTCCCACTTTTTATACCTCTTTCATTAAGGCAATGTGATTGCTTGTTTATAGAACATGGATATTAGTGTAGCTCAGGGAATAAAAAATTAATAGGCACTATCCAGCAGAGGGAGCACAGCAACGCAAAAACCCTTAGCTATAAGGTGGGGAACTTTTTCTATAAAAGCCCACGATATCTGGCAGTCTGAGTTTACTGTTCTAGCACATGGCGTGGAAAAGACAGAACTTAAAGAAAAATAGAGAGACATGAGAGAGGAATATCAAGCAAATACAAGTACCAAAATAATTTATTTCCTGTTATTTTCATCTATAATAAGGCAGATGTAACTTAACTGCAGGAAAAATTAAGGTTTAATAAGGAGAGATCAAGGATGATCTTAGGAAGAGTAATAACATTTATTTCAAAATACTGATTTTAATTTAATTACAACTGGCTGCTCTGGCTGAAAGACTCAAGTGCTGCTTTCAGTTTGACTATGCACTTCCTCTTGTTCCTAATGAAGTCATTTATCACAGAAATAACTGATGCATCCATTCATTTGGTTTATGTGTAATTCTGAGAGTCCAATATGACAGAAATCTTACTAGATATGTTCTGTCTTCTGTGACTGTTACACTTTCTAATCTAATCAAGCTTAAATATTTGTGAATTAAAAAAACAAACAAGAGCTAATACCTATTTTTGTAAGAAATTACATAAACCAAAGAAAGAATCCATTGCATTTTGATGTGACTTACATGAAGTACAGTAATTAAAAAAACTGTAATACCTTAAAATTGTTGCCATCTTAAATGCAAACATTTCTCAGGGTGCATTTCATTAATATATTTATACCACAAGATTTTTTAATTAGTACATCTAAATTCTAAGCTCTGCCACTGACTGTTATATGACCTTTGGCAATTCACAGTCTTTCTAAGAGAGTTTCTGTTATCTTTGTAATGAAAATCATATTGATTTCACAGCTGGGCAGAGTGTAACAGCAGCTTTGCCTGCTGGTAGAAAGTGGTTGAAATAAAAACATAAGTTTAAAAGGAAAGAGAGAAGAAAGAACTGAATGTTCTGATCAGAAATGCTAACTATAGCTAATTCGAGGTAGAATATTTTCAGTTTAACTCTTACATTAAAAGCCAACATGATGAAGACTAATTAGTACCTTTCTGCTAAGCAAACTGAACTTTTCTCCACAAACTGGCAGCAAGATTAACAACTGAAACAAAACACCTATAGTGCTAAATATTGAAGATGCCCCCATCGAGCAGATTGTTCACTTTAGTGTATAATGTCCTAAGGAAATTAGGTTTATGCAGGCTCATTATCCATTTGCTCAACTATTACCCTGATTTCCCTGGTAATTTTTCAACTTCTGGGACAATTTCAACCAAAACTAGCAGAACAGTGGAAGTCATAGATCTAATAAGACTTTTGACCACCACATCCAACTGAGGTTGCATGAAGTTTAATGGGCACTGACTACCTTTGCAAGCCTCACATGTCCCTAGTCATACTAAAAATAACTAGAAGTAGACTGGAAGCAAGGCATTGCTAGAGGTTTTTTATCCCCACTAGATGCAGCATCTTTAGCCTGCCAGGACAAGCTGATCCACAGAAAGGAAAGGTGTCACCTTGGGAGAAGGTCTGAAGAATTATCTCTTAAGCATACTGAAACTCAAACTGTTTGGCTTATATACTTCTGTATTCCACAGTATTTCCAGAATACTTTATTTCATTAGTCAAACATAAATTCATTTATTTTTTCATAATTCTATATTAGTAATGTGTTAAGGTCACAATAAACTTATTATTTAAAAAATATTATGACTTCAATAAGGTTATTAAAACTGTAGTCAAAACCGCCTAACTTCAAACATGTCTTATTAAAAGTTCCTTCCTGTTTATGACCGCAGTGTTCCCATGATCCTCTATGGATACATAAATCCAACACATTAACTTTTAGAAGGTTTTATTGTCTTCTTTCCAATTAGCAAATACAAATACCTTTTGCTAGGCCAAGGCAATCCCTCATTGCCCCACAACAACCAACAAAATGTCTAGAACAGGCAGGTTTCTTAAAAGCCCAGCTCATTTTCAGGTACATGATGGCTGCTATGAAAAGGTGCTGATGAACAGGTATGATGGTGACCAGCAAGTACAAAAGAGAAAAAATTAATTAACCCCAGCCACACGTGGCCACACACATGTGCACTCCCAACTAGCAGATAAACCTATGTGCAAGAAGATACTTGAAGTGAAATCAAGAAAAGACAAAGATACCAGAAAGACAAGGAACTACTGGAGAGGGTGCAGCAGAGGGCTATAAAGATGATTAGGGGAATGGAGCATCTCTCTTATGAGGATAGGCTGAGAGTTGGACCTGTTTAGCCTGAAGAAGAGACAACTGAGAGGGAACCTTATCAATGCAGACAAATATCTTAAGGGCAGGTATCAAGAGGATGAGGCCAGACTCTGTTCAGTGGTGCCCAATGACCAGACAAGGGGAAACAGGCACAAACTGAAACACATTAAGTTCCATCTGAATATGAGGAAAAATGTCTTTACTTTGAAGGTAACAGAGCACTGGAACAGGCTGCCCATAGAGATTGTGAAATCTCCTTCCATGTAGATATTTAAAATTTGCCTAAACACAATCCTGTACAACCTGCTCCAGGTGAACCTGCTCTAGCAAGAGGGTTGGACTTGATGATCTCCAGAGGTCCTTTCCAACCCCAACCATTATGTGATTCTGTGAAGTATCTCTGAGATAAGAAAGAGCTTAAAGGTGTGGCCAGAACTATCTGAAAGAGTCTGGGAATCACCAGTTCCACGGCCCATATATGATCCTTTCGGTCCAATGCAAAGTCCCCCAGAGCCATGTGGAAAAGAAACCCCAAACTGGAGGAAAATTTGAAATCCACAAATTTTGTAATATTCATAAAGTTCTGAACACCACTTAGGTGGGAAGGTAGTATGACCACAGACACGGGGAATAACAGACCAGAATCCAAAACCACCTCTTTCATGGCTTTTTTTCTGTAAAGATTGCCTATCAAGCAGATAACAGAGAATCAAACATCCTTCTTCCTGTACTACACATTAAGCAAGACTAGGCTTGGTATTGCATTGGTCCATCATTGGGAAGAAGAACTGCACCAATGCTGTTCATCACAGGTGTCTTAGAGAAGTCTGCACAGGGGCAACTGGGTTTGCAGTAGCACAAGATACCATCCTAGGTACAGCTGGGCAAAAACACACAATAAAAAACAGCCCAGAGTTTTGGGAAAGGCCAGTGCTGGCTTTTCAAATTTATATCCTACTTCTAGGAATCACTGCTCTACGAATACATTAGTCATAATGCGCACTGTTTGGAATTCTTATAATTTTAAACATCCAGTCTAAGAGTTACTAGTCTCAAACTCAAAACTTCAATAAAATTTAAAGTCTTTAACTATGGAGCATTAAACCATTTAATTCAATGTTCTCTAAAATTTGCCACTTAGTTTTGCAAGTCTCATTAAGGGTCATTCATGCAAATATGCATTACTGTATAACCAGTCTCAGGGATGGGAATAAGCTGTACAAAAGTCTTCCTACCTACATCACTGAAGGCACACGTGTGGGGCAAGTAAATCATGAGCCCTAGAGTACACACCATGCTGACAATGGTTTCTGAGAGTGAGGGGTGTGAGGTACTTATGCCAAACTTATGCCACTCTGAGAGTGTAATTTCCTCCATGATGTACTCTGTTCCTCCCATAGCAAGTGTTGTGCCCTCACTAGAAGCATCTGCCTGCACAACTGCTCTGGTGCTGAGACACCCACGGCTCTGGGGAATACAGCACTCCAGGACTAATCCTTACATCCCAGCTCTGCACTTCCTGAAGCCCTTGGGTTCTGCTCTTTCCAAGGCTTTGTCTCAACTCTCATCTCCTATTGCAGTGATTTCCTCCTCTACCATGGCATTAACAGCATTTTGTCTCACTATGAGCTATGACATGTCCCAGCTGCATAAAGGGATTTAATATTACAAACAGCATGTGAAACCACCTTTCTGAATTCCAGGAGATATAGCAAGTCATTTAAAAATCTCAGCTATTTAGGAATGTCTGTATAGCTGCTATCAAGGTATATATTCAACTTTGAAAAGCTTTGATTATCTGCTAGGATATACTATGGCTACATAGTATACATTCTAGAGAAGCATAAATATTTTTTGTGGTTCTTACCACAAAGCTCTTTGGTATGAATTAGAATCATAGAATCAGCTGAGTTGGAAGAGACCTCAAATACCACTGAGCCCAACCCTACCATCATTACTAGATCATGGCACTAAGTGCCACATCCAGTCTCATCTTGAAAACCTCCAGGTATGGTGAATCCACCACCTCCCTGGGCAGCCCATTCCAATGCCTGACTACTCTTTCCACAAAAAATCTTTTCCTAATATCCAACCTAAACCTCCCCTGGCAGAGCTTGAGTCTGTGCCCTCTTTTCCTATTGCTAGATGCCTGGGAGAAGAGACCAACCCTCACCTGACTCCAGCTTCCTTTCAGGGAGTTGTAGAGGGTGATGATAAGGTCTGAGCCTTCTCTTCTCCAGGCTAAACAATCCCATCTCCTTCAGCCCCTTCTCATGGCACTTGTGCTCGAGTCC
>NW_008677162.1:0-6907 GCF_000695815.1 Acanthisitta chloris
CCCGGCCTGGCAGTGCAGCGCGGGCTCTGCGGACCTGTTGCTGCGCTGCGGAGCGCTGGGCATTGGGCGAGGCTGGCACCAGCAGCCCCATCCCTCCCTCCGGCAGCTGCCGCTTTGCCAGTGCAGCATTTTCTCCACGATCCTTCCCTCCCGCAGAAACGAGCCGCTCCTCTCGCACAGTTTCCTCATTGTTTCCAGATGATGAAAATGTTTTTATCTCTCGGGTTCAGTTGGGCTTTCATAGCAAATAGCTGGAGGTCTGCCATGGAATACGACAGCGGCAGAATTCGGGGGGAGAGAGGTAAAATGCTCTCTCCTTCCTGCCCTTGGGGAGGAGAAGGCTCTTTTTACCCGTCCTGGGTGCCCAGAAGAGACTCCTTGTTTGTGCTCAGGGAGTGGAATAAGGAATCATTCACTCAGGAATATTCCTATGACCTAATGTTACCTCCCTGAGTAAGAGCCCGGGCTGTAAATCAGGCTTATTTGTGAATTGTTTTTGTAGAACCTTCCTTTTACTTTCTCTTTCTCCACTGACTCAGAATATAGAAGACCAGCTTACTATTTTGGGTGCCTAAATTAGATGCTTCGAGGCTTGGGTTCTGTCCTGCTGTTCTGCTGTCTTTCCTCAGCTGATGGGGAGCAAGCAAGCTGCTTTTGCTGTGTTTGGTTTTATTCCGTCCCATACAATTATGTCTTGAGTCTTTTTCCTGTCTTTTCTCTTTCTTCTTTCTAACAAGCTTTTGCTTGGCATAGTGTTTAGTTTCCAAAGTAATTTGCTCCAGTCCTTATTCTATTTCAAGTGCAATATTTTGGCACTTGCTCTGTGCTAATTTGGAAATAATTGCTGCTTGAGAATTGTAGTCGACTCGTAGTTAATGAAATGACAGAGATGGGATGTTTTTTGTGCTGAAGGAACACTCTGGAGGTGGTGCAGAAAACTCATTTGGTTTGTATTTCCAGTCATTGAACTGGTTGTACCGAAAACTTTTTCTTGTTTACTGTTCAGCTTGTGAAGGCCACGTGAAGTGTTTCTGGCCCTGCTTGTCCTCCCTCCAAAATTCTGCCCACAAAATGACCCAATAGAGAATTCTGTGTTAGAAGCTCAAATTCCAAGAAGTCCATTTTTTGTTTATTTGCAGCTGCAATGGCTGTTTCAGGACACTGCAGTGTGCATCTCTCTCAGTCTGATTTTTTTCTCCGTATTTTAAACCTTTTAAACTTTTGAAATGTCAAGTTTTTGAGGCCTGTATGTTTTGATACTTTATGATGACTTTTGATACTTTGATGATGACTTTAAAAGCAAAGTCATCATCAGCTGTGTATCTGGAAGGCTGTGTGTTTTCTGAATCTGCTGTTTTCATTGATAATTAACAGTGTCATGGTGCTTTTTATCCAGGTTTGGTAAAAAGTAGCTTGGAAGAAAATATTTCAAGCTGTGGTAAGGCTTGTCAAGGTTGGATTTAGCACAAAACCAAAACCAGATCTGATTTTATAGTAATCTTTAATCAGAATACCTGAAACATTCACATCATTTTAAATTCTGATGCTTACATTCTATCCAAGTAGATGTTTAGATGTTCCCAGATGTTTAAATTTGCGTGTGTTTCATGGTTCATTAGAAATTAAGGTTGAAATGCTACCCACACTATTAAAAATCAAAGTCCAACAGATTTGGAACCACTAATTTTGCTAGGGGAGGGACACAAATTAACCTTTGCTCTTGGTCCACATGCTGCTGTTCCACCCCCATCCACCCCCCAGAAAGAGCTGCCGTGGCAGAAATTGTCCAGCCAGCACTCATCCTACTCCCTCTGCTCCCCAGTGCTGCAGGATGGAGTGCCTGACATCTCCCTTCCTGCCCCTGGTGACAATCCAAGCAGGACCTCAGGCCTTGGTCACAAATTCCATCCCACTGCTCGTTAGTGTGTAACGAGCCTGGCAGCATTGGAGCGAGCCTGGACACCTCAGCCACGTGTTGTACCAGCCAAAACAGGAATGCTCAGTAGAATATTGTCACGAGTCTATGCAAACCTGAAATTCAATTGTCTGCTTAATTTCCTAAGTTTAGAAATGCACACAGGAAATAAATAGGATGAAACAGTGTTAAGGGTGATACGAAGTGGGGTTTGTGTTATAGAAAAATGTCTCTCTCTTTACTCCTAATATCTCCAGATGTTACTTTAATACAGATGCTTTCCTGACAGTAAATAGTGTATGAGGATCTGGCAGTGTGGAGGCAAAGTCGTTCCTAAATTCTTGCCTTTTGAAGTTAGCAGCAAAGCTCCTTCAGGAGAGTCAGCGTTCCGTGCCAGTGTCAGGGTCATGTTTTGTGCACCCACTCTGACTTCTTGTGGCTTGGCAGGTCTGTGTATCACATGGGGAAAAGAAAACTTACCTTGTGAGCCGTGAGATTAGTTAGTGAATGTTTGTAAAAATCTTGCGCAAGGACCTTGTAAGGATGAAGTATCTTTTTGTATTCGCTTACAGAAATGTTCCTTTCTCCCCCCTGTGCCCCCAGAGTCTCACTGCAGACAGCACACACAAATCCAGGCCCAGGCTGGACCCTTCAGAGAAGACATTTGGCTTTTGTGAGTTGATCACAGACATTTGCACATATATTCTGTGCAAATCATATGAACACAAGTTTCAGACCAGACAGAGAGGGTGGAAAGTAACTGACGTACCAAGGGCAGTTCCTTGATCTCCATGTTGTATTCCAGCTTTAGTCATAAAGACATAGGATGATTTTCTCGAAGTTTAAGAAGCCAAAATAATAAATTTCATGGTGATGATCTGCAGAACAGCAGAAAATGCATAAATACATAGAAAGACAGAGAGAGAATTGGAGAAAAAAACATGATAAACAGACTAAAGCTGCTGTCACATGTTCCCATTTTGACAGACCCTCCCCAAGCTGCTTTGGCATGAGCAGTTGTTTGGTTTAAACCCCATGATGACAGTTATGGCATGTGGTAACCAATCATTCATTCTTCTGCTGCTGTTTCATTTAGATAAAGACACTGGATAGAAAACTGCCCTCAAGAACTTAAAATACCAAAGTGTTGTTAATGCTATGTAGGAGTCATTGAGGACACTAAGTAAATGGAAACCACATTACAAAAACTAGGGGTTTTTAGACAAAAAGAGCAAAGCTTTCTGTGCTCTGTGTTGTTTGAGTAAGGAGGATGGTTGTTTCCTGTGCAATACTGATAATGGCAGCAGTTCAGAACATAAGGAGCATCTTCAGAGAAATTACTGTTCCTACTGTTCATCAAACTGAACAGAAGTCTCTAAGATCTGGTCCAAAGCTCAGTGCAGTTCATGGAAAAAGTGTCAGTTCAGTGACTTCATATCTTAATGTTTAACAGCTCTCATTATCTCATGATAAGCCAAAAAAAAAAAAAAAAAAAGCCCAACCTCCTACCGAAAAACAAACTCAAATGGAATGTGTGAAATAATTGAATTCTCTTCACCAGAACGAATTGGAGAGGTGCTCTATGAAAATAATGCCAGGCTTTTGGGGAAAAATGAATTATTTTATTGAAACTGATCTGTCCTGAGCAACATGTGGATTTTAATAGTTTCCCACAAAAAAAGGCCTGATATGTCAGAATAAAATGTTGGAAGCCTTTTTTTTGGTTTTTTTTCTGAATGGTTACTGCTACCGGTATTAAATAATTTAAATTATTGGTAGTTTAATTAAAGTTTCCTTTAAAAATCTTGTCTGGAGCTGACTTGCTTCACAAAGCAAATAAATCCTTTTTAAAGACCACTGCTGACCTTGGCCATAAGACTCGTTGTGTAGGTTGTGCTTCAGCTTGATTAGAGGAGGTTTTTCCCAGCAAGTTTTACTCCTTGAGGGTTTCAGTGACATGTAAATCATTATTAAAAAGTCTATAGAAAAGGTCACTGTGTTGGACACACTTCAAGAAGCCTTTGGACAATGCTCTCAGGCACGTGGTGTGATTCCTGGGGTTGTCCTGTGCAGGACCAGGAGTTAGACTTGGTGATCCTTGTGTGTCCCTTCCAGCTCAGAATATTCTGTGATTCTCTGATTTGCTTTAAGAACCAAGCAAAGTCAAGTGGTTGAATGGAAAACATCAAGGACTTTTTTTTTCCATTATTAGTACGTCAACTCACTAAATTCAGGAGCTACAATTGGAAATGTTTCTGATTACAAAAATAAGAACAGTGAAGGTATAGAAAAGATAGAACTTCTTATAACACATCTGTGCCTAACCACAGCTTGAATTAAACAATGCTTTGTAATTGGGAAACATTCAACATTTAGCTGTGCTTGGAGAATAAAGCCAACATTTGTACCACTGAAATGTTGTTCTTGCCCAAGTTCAGAGTAATGGGGTCTCAAAGGGCTTGTTAGGCACAGCTTTGATTCCCCTTGGAAGGACTCAGAGGGGACTCAGATTACAGCTAACCTGAAAGGCACTGATGAGAAGCACAGTAACATTATCAAGTATTACAAACTATTGTGGCTACCAAAATTGCCAAATCAGGGTCATAGGAAATACGATTAAAGCTTGTCTGTATAATGAATTTATTTTAATAAAGTACTTTCCTCTTTCTTATCAGTTGAATCCTGTAACATTACAACTTTGCTTCCTTCATAGTAACATCATAAATATTATCCCTTAGCTCATCCTGTTGTTTGTAATCTTCCTCTCAGACATTCTACTCTTGGATTTTAGACATAAGCTAAGAATTCTCTAGACAGTACTTTATCTGTGGAAAGAACAAAACCCCAGAGAACAGAGCTGACTAATTAGGAGGTTGTTTTATAACCTTGCTGACACAAGGTTGCACAGCATTTTAGGAATTTCATTTCTCAAGTGCTGCATGTTGTCAGCACTTGTGCAAGGCTGAGGCTGTCAGCTCTCACAGGGGACACTGCTGCATTGTCCACAGTGGGGAGCAGAAATGGAGCTTAGCAAGAGCTCCTCCCTCCCACTCTGATGTGGATTAGATGTGTGAATTGTTCCTACTTTGGGGACTTTTTTCATTGCAGAATTCCACAGCACATTGCTGCAGAGTGCAGGAAGGGATGTGCCAGGCATGCACCTTGTGTTCCAGCAAAGGGGCACAGAGCCCTGAGACCTCAGGCCGTTCAGCTCAGCTGGACTCTGTTGTGACAACAGCACAGAAAAGCCATCAGGCATGTCCCAAGTCATGTGCAGCTTTTCATACAACAGAGAAATGGCATGACTTTCTTATTGTCTATTTTAAATTGATGTAAACCACATTTTCAATGAGGCTTAGCCTTGCAAAGTGCCCCTCATCAGTTCTCTCAAGAGATGAGGTACCCTTAAAATGTGTTTGTTGTTTTTATCTCAGTGCTGGGTCAAACCTCTGAAATTATGTATAATAAATAGCCCTGGACTTTCAGAACTCAAAACTAATGTGTTAATAACTTAGAATAACAAGAAAAATATATGTGTGTTTGGTAAATGTTAATAATCAGTTGTCTAGCTACAAATACTATCTTGCATTCAGTAAGGAAAATATTTTGTTTGTATTGGAACGGTTGAACAGCTGTCCCTGACTACTCTGTTTGCTCTGTGAAGAAAAGCAGGGAATTGTAACAGAGCTCTGTTAGCTCTCTTGTACAGTCATTGATTTATTTCCTAGCTACTGTTCCTATGCCCAGCAGAGCCCCCTGCTGTCACAAACCCCTCCGAAGTACCAAGAGGCTCTGTCTTTGCTCTGTCTGCACCTTTTCAGCTAAGAAAAAAAAAGAAAAAAAATTACAAAAAATCCAAAAGTAGTCTCAGAGTCCTGGTTATATGGATTTGCTTTGGATTCAGGAATGAAATCTGGATGTCCATTTGTGCTTTTGGCAGCAGGCACAGTTTATATGGAAAATAAACCTGTCTTGCCTTTGTGTATCTCTGCAGAAAGACCTGTGCTGGTAATGGATTGCCACAGGCTGGAAACAATGCGCAGAGAGAACAGGGAAACAAATCCACCCTCTGAGTCATGACTTAAATACTAAGGAGAAAAGGAAAGGGCAAATCAGCCAGTTTAGTAGCTGTACACAGACAGAAACCACCAGACACATACAGAGAGCCCAAGATGCTCACAAACACAGAGGAGTGTGTTCTCATGCTCCGTGTGGGAACCAGGCTCAAGGCAGAGACTCACGGAGGAGGAAGGATAGAAGAAATCAATAGGTTGTACTGGCCCAGGAAAGGATATTGCAAATGATGCTTGATCCTTTATTCATCATACAGTATTGGTAGTAAGGATGGAGAGGGCTGGCATGACAAACTGGGAATCTGAAGGATACTTTCTAGGGCATAAACTCAATTTAGCTCTCAGAAATTCAGGCCCTGCTGAGATAGCAGAGACCTCATGCTGTTCCTGTTGCTTTGGTCCTGGTGGTGGTAGTGGTCTGGTAGTAGCACATGCTGTCTGAGAACATTGTGCTGTAAAGCATCACATTTACAAGCAGAACCACACCAAGGGGCATATCTGGACACCCCAACTCTTGAACCACCAAGCTCCCATAGAGCAGCAGGTGATAAAGCATCCCTCTCCATCCTAGTCCTGTCTTTCTGAATTGAGACCAAGGCCAGAAAAACTGTGGTCGATACTTCCTGATGCCCTGGACGGGCACAGCTGGTGCAGTGGAGCTGCCCTGCTGCTCCTGATGGCGAAACAAATACAAGCTGTGGAATCACGGGAGACAAGGAGTGACTGGCTTTAGTGCAGGTTTGCCCAGCACTCAGCCACACCGAGACAGCCGAGCGGGGCGATCACACCACGGTGCCCATAGCCCCTGAGCTCCTGCTACTGGGCCCGGCCTGTCCCATCCCATCCCATCCTGTCCCTGTCCAGTCTTGGCTCATCCCATCCCATCCCCTTCCAGCTCATCCCGTCCCATCCTATCCCA
>NW_008677163.1:0-2206 GCF_000695815.1 Acanthisitta chloris
TAAATGTTTTTTTCCTCGCGCTCTCTATTTTATTTTCCTTTTTTTTTTTTATTTTTTCTGGGAGCCCTTGCGAGACGGGAAGCGCCGAGTTCCTTTTGAAGTCGTGGGTAATTAGCCCGGTGGCCTCCAGCAGCCCCGTGGCTCCCCCCGAGCGGCGCTGGCCAGCCCTGGAGTCACCCGCCAGGCTTTAAAAAAACTGCCAGCCGAGCTCACCCCGGCTCCCCCCGCCGCTCCCAGGCAAACAGAAAGCTGATGCCCTTTTCCATTCGGGCAGTTACCCGTGTCCCCCTCCCCTTCTTTGCAGACCACCTCCAATGACTTACTTCTACCATAACTGTGAAGCTGTTGAGCGATGTGTTGCCATTTAGCCTAATGAGCTCTATTGCCAGTCAAGGGCACTTAATTTTTTTTCTTCCTAATCTCTTTGGGAAAACTTGAAGAAATAGCTACATTTAAACAGTGTATTGAACCAGGCCTGATGTGTCATAGTACTTAACACGTGTGATTTGAAGGAGTGTGGATTGCAAATATATTTTAGTCATCCGTCGTAGATGCTTTTGGGTTTTTTTACAGGAGTAAGTGTGATCTGTTTGAATTGCTCTGCCCTGATCAAGTAATTCCCACCAGCAAATCACTAATAATTCTCTGAGTCAAGTTATGTTTTAAGGCTGTTTGTAGTGAACTTAAAGAAGATAATAGGCAGATTTCATACGAGCATCTGAATATGAATCTGTCAACAGCTCAGTGCCAGACTGATTCAGCGTCTGTCTGGCAACCAGGCCATCACTGGCTGACAGCACATGGAGTTTGTATTAGGTGCATCTGTTGATTCCACAGCTATAGCCTGCTATCTTGTATTACAGGTATCTTTACTGCTGTCTTGTAGGCATCCTGCTCTGCATCTCAAGTAGAAGCAACAAAAAAACCAAACAAAAAACCCAACCAACTGACCAAAACCAAAAAGCCAAAACCAAAAAACTCACAACTAAACAAAACAAAGAAAGGCCGAGATGGCCATAAAGTGGGATGGATGTCTCTCTAGCAAATAGGTTTGGGTTACTTCTTCAGTTTGCTGGTGTGATCCTGATTAGGGCTGAGATTCTTTGATTATAGAATACTGTATATTCAAAAGAAGATGTAGATACTGTTTTGAGAAGATTCCTTTCATCTACAAATTCTTAGAAATCAAAGCGTTTGGAGCTACCTGTCATGACCTCTAGGACTTCCTGATTTCTTTGTCTTCTTTTAGCATAACTTTGCTTGTCAATTCATTATTTTTTTATCAAAAGGAAGTAGAGATACATTGTTTTTAAAACCATGGAGCTTAAATGTCATGAAATTTCATCCCTAAGTGGTAGTTAAAAGTAAGAACGTATCTTGTCATGTTTTTATTTGGCTTTTAATTCTCAGTTGTATAGATTCAGTCTAGGATTTTTAATTCTTGAGTCAGGATTTTCCAAGCCAGTTCTGCACCTACCCTTGCTAGGCCAGAGAGGAAGACTGATGCTAGTCATGGAAACTCACAAGTACCCTGTGTATTTTGACGCTGGTGGGGCATAAAAAACTTGTTCTCATGCACTAATCTCAAATGTTTGTATTAGGATTCCTAGAAGAAGGAGATGAGAGGGGGCTTGGTTTTGCTTTTCTGGTTCTTCTCATTCATTACATTCTAGGCAGTGGTTTGTTTGAGGCATGTGAATTTATGAGTTCTGCAAATATTTAGAGATGCAGTTTGCACAATAAAGTTTTTTTTCTACTCAGAATACCACAGTATGTTATGTTTGGCCTTCTTGAGAGATTCAAACTTCTCTTCCAATTCCCCTCTGATTTGAGTTGTAATATTGGCTTCGATGTAAACACAACTGCACCCTTTGCTGGTTAAAAGGAGACAGAGGAAGAGAACTCATGGGCTTAACAGGATGGTCCTGTACTGTAAACAAGTGCTTTTCATGCTTAACTATCCTTCCTAGCGACAGGAAGAAGGAAATGAGGCTATGCAAAAGGACCCTGACACATTTCAGACAATGCCAGACCCACCCTAGCATTCATACAGTGCAGCCAGAAGACTTGGGGATATAAAAATAACTTCAGATGTTTCCCCTTCCTTCTTGTGCATGTCGTGGAAATACAGCAATCAAATGATCTGCAATTCACAGAAAAATTTGCTGGTTTGACCTCTAGTAAGTAAAGAGATGATGTCCCTATA